>NW_019154158.1:3834441-3859232 GCF_002288905.1 Enhydra lutris kenyoni
AAAAAAAAAAAAAAAAAGAATATATACCAGAAATTGCCACACCCCTTCCTTTCACTTGTTACTAGCCAGAACTTATTCTATCATGACTAGTAACAGAGAAGACTGGGAAATAAAATCTGTCTTCAGGTGATGATATATCCAACTCAAAATTAGGGGTTTTATTGCTGTAGGAGAAGAGGAAATACTGGGACAACTAACGGCTCTTGCCAGAGCTGACTGTCCAATCTCCATGGAGACTGAGGTGTTAGTCTCATAACTCAGCTACAGTAACAACATCTGTATGAAGGGAATTTGTTTGCTTGTCAGTAACTCATTAAGTTAAAACTGAACTTGCATGTGCTTCTCCATATCTTTGTACTTTGTTTCAAGGTAATAGATATTTGTCAGTTTTTTTCTCACTAAAATCATTTTTTCTTATTGTGGAACTATTTCTCAGGCTAAACGGGAAATATCTCAATCAGAAACAGTATTTGGGAGGTGTTTACTCCTAGACTGAAGTCACAGAAACCTGGAGTATTTAAAACTGCTTAATAAGTATATTTTGTCTTGATCAATGACCCTTTATCCATGTTGTCCCCATTGCCTGGAATTACCTCCTTTCCATCCAGCAAACTCACACTCATTCTCCAAAACCGACCTTATACTCCCCATTTCTGTGAAGTCTCCTCCAAGTCTCATGGGTACATTTAGCTTTGCCTTCTCTATGCTCCCACAGCACGTTGGTTTTTTGGTTTGGTTTGGTTTGGTTTGGTTCTTATCTCTGGTGTCATGCTTGGTACATTGCACTGTGACTATTTGTATTCTTGCCTTCTTGAGTCAACTGTGAGTTTGGGGAGGTACACAGCCACTCAGAAATATTTGGCTGATGAATGAAGAAAATGACCCCTCCCCCACTAGGTGATGATTTATGTAGGATTATTTCTGAAAAAGTTCCTTCGATGAACATAAATACAACATGAATACTAATAACCACATTGATAATTGTAGTACTGGTAGCTTTGGTAACTAGTGCTATTTCTCTTGAGTATAACAAATAGTGACTGAATCAACATTACTGATCATCAGGAAAATACAAATTAAAACCACAGTGGGATATTACCTTACACCAGTCAGAATGGCTAGTATCAAAAAGTTAAGAAATAACAACTGTTGGTGAGGATGTGGAGAAAAGGGAACCCCTGTACACTGTTGGTAGAAATGCAATTTGGTGTAGCCACTGTGGAAAACAGTATGGAGTTTCCTCAAAAAAGAGGGAGGGAGAAAAATCATAAGAGACTCTTAACTATAGAGAACAAACTGAGGGGTGCTGGAGGGGCAGTGAGTGGGGGGTGGGCTAAATGGGGGATGGGCATGAATGGGTGGCTCCTGTTGGGATGAGCACTGGATATTATATGCAAGGGATGAATCATTAATTTCTACTCCTGAAACCAATAGAAAATAAACAAAACAAAGAAAGTAAAATTATAATAATAAATTCTGGTTTTGGTATAAGTAAAATATTTAAAATTTTAAAAAATTTAAAAATAGAACTACTATATGATCCAGTAATTCTACTACTATTTACACAAAGAAACAAAAATGCTAATTTGAAAAGATATATGGACTGCTATGTTTATTGTAGCATTATTCACAATAGCCAAGATACAGAAGCAGCCTAAGTGTCCCTTGAGAGATGATGAATGGATAAAGAGGATGTGGTGTGTGTAAACACAATGGAATATTATGCAGCCATAACAAAGAATGAGATCTTGCCTTTCATGACAACACGGAGGGACCTAGATGGTATAACTCAGTGAAGTAAGTAGAGAGTATAAGATAAATACCCTATGATTTCACTTACATGTGGAATCAAAAACAAAACAAAACAAAAACAAAACAGACTCACAAATACAGAGAATAAACTGGTGGTCACCAGAGAAGACAGGCCGAGGGGGATGGATGAAATTGATGAAGGGGACTAAGAGGAACACATTTTCAGTTATAAAATAAGTCATGGGGATGAAAAGTACAGCATAGTTGTACTTTTTATAGTTAATACTGTATTCATAGTTGTACTGCATATAGTTAATAATATTGTAATAAGATCATATGGTTACAGATGGTGTCTACACCTATTGTGGTGACCACTGAGTAATGTATAGAATTGTTGAATCACCATGTTGTATACCTGAAACTAATAAAACATCGTATGTCAACTATACTTCATTAATAATAAGAAGAAAAATAAGGGATGCCTGGGTGGCTCAGTCAGTTAAGCATCTGCCTTCGGCTTAGGTCATGATCCCAAGGTCCTGGGATTTAGTCCCTCATCAGGCTCTCTGCTCAGCCAGGAGCCTGCTTCTCCCTCTGCCTGCCACTCCCCACGCTGGTGCTCTTGCTGTCTCTCTCTCTGACAAATAAATAAATAAAATCTTTTAAAAAAATAAGAAGAAAAATAAGAGTGCCTAAGTGTCCAGAACTTGGTATATATCCTGTCATATCTCTATAAAACCTTTTAAATGAACTACTATCCACATTTTGCAGCTAAGAAAGTTGAGGCCCAAGTAAGTTGCTTAGCCTGCAAATGGTAGAGCTGTTTACTCCAAACGCTATATCTTTTTTTTTTTTTTTTAGATTTTTATTTATTTATTTGACAGACAGAGATCACAAGTAGGCAGAGAGGCAGGCAGAGAGAGAAGGAAGCAGGGTCCCCGCCGAGCAGAGAGCCGATACGGGTTTCAATCCCAGGACCCTGAGATCATGACCTGAGCTAAAGGCAGAGGCTTAACCCACTGAGCCACCCAGGCGCCCCTCCAAACTCTGTGTCTTTATTAGCACTTCGCTCTCCTGGATTAGACAGACAGCAGGTCTACCCTCGTTGGACATCTTCTTTGTAAATGCAAACCCTCCTCAGAGGTACTATTCCTCAAGTCCCTGCTGCATAGGTGAGCTTCCTTTTTTAGATTCCTTTCATTAGGATCAAAGGAGCAGGAGCAGCATAAAAGCACTGAAGAAGGAGAAAGGGTTAGGAATGAGAGTGCAATGGCCTATGTTCCAGTTTCACAGTCTAGCTTGGGATTAACTTTCTCCAAAGGATGAGGCTATATTAGTGAAAATTTTTATTCATTTCCTCCTGGGCCAGCTTTCTTGAAGTCCTAACAACAACTACTTTCCTTGTGTGTTCTCTTCTCTGGCAGTCCACGTACACACTCACATGCGAGCGCATAGACGCATCACCTCCTTTCCACCTTCAAGACAAAATAAAACCAACAGGCCAAGAAAGACTTCACTTTCCTGCCATCAAATTGACAATCCCTTCTGCAGCCTGACGCCTCATCTCTTCTGCTTCCGTTCCTTCTCATTACAGTTCAGGATATACCCCTCCATTTGTGTTATAGCTCCCACCACCCGCACCCTTTTTCTAGAACCTCAGATTATTGGTTTGGTTTTGTTTCGTTTTTTGCTTCTTGTTCTTTTCATTTCTTTCTATTGCACCCTTCCCATCATCATTCAACCATATGTAATTCACTTTTTTTTTTTTAAGATTTTACTCATTTATTTGACAGAAAGAAGGAGAGAGAGAGAGAGAGAGAGAGAGAGAGAGAACACAAGCAGGGGGAACAGCAGGCAGAGGAAGAATCCAGCCCGGCTGCAGGCTGGGTTCCAGGACCCTGGGATCATGACCTGAGCTGAAGGCAGGTGCTTAACTGACTGAGCCACTAAGGCACCCTTGCAATTCACTTTCGTATTAAAAAGGAATCACCATCTTGGGCTCTACTTCCCTTTTGATTGTTGCCGTTTTTTCCCCTTCCTTTATAAAGCCTTAAAAAATTGCCCATATCGCTGATTGCTCACCTGCCTTTCCTCACCTTGCTTCCGTCTGTGTTTCTCTCCCAATCCTTCACCATGAAGCCAAGGGGCATTTTTCTGTTTTCCTATTATTTACCTCCCTCAGCAGCGCTTGAGATAGTGGAGTACTCTGACCTTTTTGAAACACTCTATCCTGGGCTTCTGTATCACCAGACTCCCTCCATCCTATTTTACCTCTGGAAATAATTCTTCTCAAGGTCCTTTGCTGTATCACTGCCCATGACCTGGCTTTTTAATCTTGGTGTTCAAGGCTTTAAATGTGTTCCCTTCCTCATCTTACTTTATCTTTTCTCCCTTGTGATTTTCTCCATGCCCGTATCTCTAAATGGTTTCAAGTGAGTATCTCCATTCCAGAGTCCCTCTGAGATCCATCACAGATAATAAACTGCTGACTCAGCATCTCCAGCTGGGAGTCTCAAATTCACCACATGTTTAACCAACTTAACCATACCCATAGCTGAACTCATGGTCTCTTTTTCAAACCCCGTCTTTTACCAGTGTTCTCTTGCTTAATAAATGACATTACAATCTATCCAGTTGCTCAAAGTGGAAACCCAGGAGTTATATTCTCTCAAGAAAAGAGTACAGTTCTGCGTGGCCTGACTTCCTATTAGCCTAAGGTGACTTTGGCATATTGTGGTAGGCAGCGTCTGAGATGGCATCAAGGATCCTGCCACTGGTGTTCGTTCTCTCTTGAATGCCTGCCTCTTGTGAGTGGGTTGGTCTTACCGATTCACTTGCAATCAATAGAATATGGCAGAAGTAATGAGATGTCCTTCCAAGATTACATAACAAAAAGACTGGCTTATGTCTTGTATCTCTCTCTTGATCTCTCTTAATACTTGTACTGAGAAAAGTTAGCTGCCGTATCAGGAAGTTATGTAGAGAGCCCTGTAGAGAGGTTTACACATCAAGGAACTGAAAACCTCAGCTGCAAATGGTATGTGATCAACTAAGCAACAACTTCCCAGTGTTGTTTTAATTTGTATTTCACTGTTGACATAAACACAGAACATCTTTCCATATGCTTATTCATATACTTATTTGTATGCTATGTATCTTTTTGTTGAGATATCTGTTAAGGTCGTTGGTCCATTTTTCAATTGAGTTGTTTGTTTTCTTACTGTTGAGTTTTAAGGGTTCTTCATATATTTTGGATAACAGTCCTTTATCGATATGTCTTTTGAAAATATTTTCTCCCAGACTGTGGTTTGCCTTTTCATTCACTTCACAGGTCTTTCCCAGAGCCCTGCCAATAATCCTATGAGTGAAGCTGGAAGTCTTCAGTCTAATTAAGCCTTGTGATGACTGCAGACCTGATGGCTTGGTTGCAACCACATGAGAAACTCTGAGCCAGCTAAACTGTTTGTTCTTTTAATTTACTAAGTCTGGTTAATTTGAAATACAGGAAAAGATAACTACTATACATTGAAGGAGAACATGCTCTTGTGAACTTAGAGAAAGCAGATAGTTCCCTAACTATAATAATTCTACCATTTTGTAGAGATTGCAAAACAGACTTTAATACTTAGAGTATTGCATAGTGACCCAATTAAAAACACTTAATTTGCGTTTTCTTATAAAGTAACTTATAGCAAAAATTTAATTTTAGTGTGTTTTTTTAAAAGGCTATTTTTAGGGGCGCCTGGGTGGCTCAGTAAGTTAAGTGTCTGGCTCTTGCTTTTGGCTGAGGTCATGATCTCAGGGTCCTGGGATAGAGCCCTGAGTTGGGCTCTGTGCTCAGTGAGGAGTCTGCTTGAGAGTCTCTCCCACCCTCTCCCTTTGTCCCCCCTCAACACTCTCTCTCTAAAATAAATAAATAAGTCTTTATAAAATAAAAATAGAAAGGGATGATTTTTAGAGAAATTTTAGGTTCATAGTAAAGCAAAATGAAAAAAAGACTTTCTTAGCACTGATGTAGTTTTTAAATATAGGTGAGGTTTGGTGGGGTCTGGAGCCTACGGCCAAGAAAGAATTCTTGCGATGTTTTTGGTGCAAAGTGGTGGTTTTATTAAAGCCTGGGGACAGGACCTGTGGGTAGAAAGAGCTGCTGCCTCCTGCTGCCCGGGTATTATGAGGAGTGGCTGATTATATACTTTGGGGTTGGGGGAAGTAAAGATAAGGGAAGTTTCAAAAGGATTTTCTTATGCTAAAGAAGACTCACAGGATACAGAAGGGCTTGCTATTTATTGTCAGACTAAGGTTGCTTTTCCCTCTAGCAAAGCATTAACATTAAGACAGGTAGGAGCTTCCTCTGCTTGCCTCAAGCATTTGTCAATGGGCTGCATGTTATAAGGGCATTTAATCTATGTTTCCTTCTACCTCTGTTTCTCACATCAGTACAACTCAGCCATTCAGTGTAAAATGTTAGCAGTTACTACTCTTCTCCATCTTTTCATGAGCTCCAGGACCCCTGTGAATGTGGCACATGATGGGAAACATTGATCACAGCAGATCTTCTTTTAAAACGGCACCAAAGAAACTTTCACTTTGGATACTGCTGATAGATGGCCGGTGGCATCCATCCTTCAAATGAATGTGAAAGCCACCTTTTATTCATTGTGTTTTCTTGACACACAACCCGCACAGGTACACAGTGTTACTGACATCTTTGCTCAATTAGCTTAGTAGACAGCTAATAACTAGGCTGAGATTTTTAAAAAATGCCTGGAACCAAGAAGTCCCCTAGGATTTGCTGAATGGCTCAGTGTCTGTTTGGGGACTTGCTTTAAATGCTCAGGCAGGCAGGTGACAACTCTGTCTCAGTCTTCACTTCTGGATTGCACAGAGTCGCAAAGTCAGCCAGAGGTAAGATGCTGTCTTTCTCAGGTCCTTCCTGGGAAGAGGCAGGGCCCAACTCATACGTGTTGCCTTCTAGATTCTCAGGAATGCATCAGAATTTCTTGAAACCTTCCTCTGGACATTTCATTCCCCAGGTATTCCAATTGAGTGCTTTGTTCCCCTGTTGTTTGGCCAAACAGCTAACATGTTTTCAAGCAGTGAGATGTTGAACAACTGTTCCTGATTGCTTTTGACAAATGCCCCAGGGAAAAAGTCTGCTCACACCGACACAGCTCTGAGTCAGCTCCAATAAAGACAAGTTTGGTGAAAGGAATTTTTAGGGAAGTGCCAGAGCGTCCAAATAATCGTTATCTGGCAAGGTGGCCTTGGAGGAGATCCACCCCTCTTTTTGTCTCCAGTGTCTCCTAGGCTGCTGCCTTTCACCATGATTGCAGTCTTGTTTAAGACTTTTTTTTTTTTTTAAGATTTTATTTATTTATTTTTCTGAGAGATAGAGAAAGAATGAGCAAGTAGGGGGAGGAACAGGAAGAGAGGGACAAACAGACTCCATGCTGACCATGGAGCTTGATGTGGAGCTCAATCCCAAGACCCTGAGATCAAAATCAAGATGCTTAACCCACAGAGCCACCCAGGCACCTGTTGGTTAAGACTTTTAAAGAACTGGGGAAGGTGGGTGGGTGGGACTAGGACAAGGTAAGTGCTACAAGGTTTTTCTTATGGATATTTAGCCTTTGTTCCTAAATAAATACCCCCCAGATGGTTGCAAGCCTTTGATAAATTTCCAAAGTTCTTCAAAAGTTAATTTGGACCATTGGGGGGGGGGGCGGTGTTCTTATGCTTTTATGGAAGAGAGGATTTTTAGAGGTTTTTACTCTGTCATTCCCATTGCCATTCAGTATCAGTTCTTGTGACGATGTTCATCTTTTTCATTTATGACTCAAAAAGTTATAGTCAGTGGATATATAACATACCAAATATTTTTTATAACAAACTTGTATTTGTAGTTGCTTCCTTATTCCCAAGGCAAATATTTTGAAGTTTAAGACTTTTTTTTTTTTTAAATAAAACTTTTGACATGTTAATAGAATTCAAATGAGTTAACTTTTAGATAGGCTATTTTGGTACACAGGGTCTCCAAATGATGACTTGGCTTCAAAACCATTAGGTTGAGAAGAAAATGATAATCAGAGGCAGCCACCATTATTATTCCTATGATTATTTGTATTGATTTTAACAGTGATATATTGAGCTTTTATTATGTGAAAAACTTGATATTACATTTTGGGGGGAGAAATACAAAGCAAATAAAATTATACATGCAATTTAATAAAACAAATTCCATTACATTATTCATCATTATAGTCATCAATTACCAGTGTTTAAACATGAGATTTATTACTAAAGATAAGTCAATAAATCCGGTGTCTCTGCTTAAAGTAGTAAAAAAAAAAAAAAAATGACAGGTCTTAATGATTAAGAAAGATTTTCTGCACTATAGCTTTCCTTTTCTAATGTAGAGTACATAATTTTTATAATAGCGAAAGAAATGTAATCTTTCCATTGGTGTTTATTTACTGCTTTTATTTATTTCCATACTTCCTAGCATTTCTTCATGAATACAAATAGCACATTTTTTTGACAAATATGTTCATAATTTTGTATTGTGGGCTTAGAAAAGAGTATTCAAACCAAACATAAACAAGAAAGCATTTGCTGATTCCCTTAATACTCAAACTATCAGATGGCAGTCAGTTTGGTGATTCTTTCCATTACAGTTGTGTGTGTGTGGGCAGAAATGCAGCCCAAGTTTTCATTCCTTTTTCTGTTTCTTGTCATGTTGGTTTTAGACTACGGCTATTAGATCCAGCTGAAACCTTTCTCCCAGTGGGTGGGCCTGGGGATATTTTCTCTCCATCTCTTTTTTAATCCCATTCCCCCATTGGTGGTAGGCATCCTTACTTTCACCCAACAAAGAATCTATTTGCTTTCTGGCTTTTATTGCAAGATGAGTATTTGACCCATAAAAATTGAAAAAATACTTTATAGCTAGAGAAATTTTGATGTGAAATAGTGGATAGACATACTGCAATCCTTTCAAAAACCTTTCGTGCAGTGTTAGATTTGAATACTCCTTGTGTTTTCTTTTCCCAACCATAAATTGGCAATCCTTAAGGAAGTAAAGTAGAATCTTAAATTTGATAATAATTTGGTCCAATCTATTTAGAATCTTGGGTCCTTATAACTGAATTGAACAAAACACTAAATATTTTTTTTCTTTGATGATTCTGAAAATTAACTTTGTGGTAGGTGAGAAGGTTCTGTGGGAAACCGTGCAAATAGAACTATAGCCGCCATGATAAAGAAAAGAAAGAGGAGTAAAGTGTAAAGAAGAAAAAATTTACAACTAAGTTTCTAGTCTTGATTTCGCCAGTATAAATTCCCCATTTACCTACTGGATCTACAAAATAGGGGCATAATGGGCTAGCGAACTTGCTGTTCATTTCCTTTCATGTCCTTTGTTCTTGTGGTAAATGCTGAAAAGAGAAGGCATATTTAAGGAAGAAGACTTAAACTGAATGTCAGAAAACTGAAGTTCCAGATTTGTATTTCTAATCTAATAGTTTCCATGATGCCAATCTATATTATTAATTGTCCCTTTAAGAAGGATATAATACCTACCCCTCAAATTTCAGAGAGATGTGGGAAAAAATGAAGATCAAAGCACTTCCACATGCCCAGCATTACTGCAGATATTTGGTTGTAAAGGAGAGAAATGGGCAAAAGTTAAAACCTTGTTAGAGCCTGAGAATAAGAAAAAAGGAAACCAAGTCATCTAATACATCCCTCAAATATATTGGAAGTAAATTTGAAGTATGGGTATCATTTTCTTCACATAACAACCTGAGATTTTCATGGATTTATTTGACACTGGTCATTTCCACTTCTACCCCATTTGCCTGAACAAGGAAAATATAAGACCTATGGTTATGTGGTACTACTGGTGGCAGATAGTCCTAAGCATTTACCAGACTAGTTTCCTTTGCTGTGGGGTACACAGGCCTGTAGACCACATTTCTCAGCTGCCTTGCAATTAGGAGATACATATGGCTTGATTCTAGATAATAGAATGTGTGCAGAAGTGATGTAATTTCCAGGTTTGGACTTTAAATTGCACCCATGTGTAATTTTTGTGCTCTTTCCTTATCTTCCAGTTAAATAGAGAGGAGCCCATGAACCCAGAAAAGGGAAGCCTCTAGGAGAGGAGCCTAGGTCTTTTCTTTTATTTTTTTAAGATTTATTTTATTTATTTATATAGAGAGATTGAGCATGAGCAAGATGGGCAGAGATAGAGGGAGAGAAATCGCAAGCAGACTCACCACTGAGCACAGAGCCTAACATGGTACTCGATCTTAGGACCCTGAGATCATGACCTGAGCTGAAAACAAGAGTCAGACTCAACCAAATGAGCCACTCAGGTGGCTCCTGCATCCTTTTTTTTTTTTTTTTTCCCATTGTGCTAAGTTACTGAATTTGGGGATTGTTTTTTTACATCAGTTAACATATTTTACTAATGCACTCTCCTAGGATTTTATTTAATTAGTTTTAAAATTCTGTCTATATACATTTTGAAAAAACTGTCCATGTAATCAATTTGAACTGAATATTTGCCATGATTATTTGACAGGTTATGAAGTAAACAACTGGTTATTGGACCAAACATTTAAAAACTAACTTACTAGGGGTACCTCAGTCACTTAAACATCCAGCTCTTGATTTTGGCTCAGGTCATGATCTCAGAGGCACGAGATTGAGCCCTGCCACACGTGCTGGGCATGGAGCCTGCCTAAGATTCTCTCCTTCAGTCTTCCTCTGCCCCTCCCCGCCAATAAAAAAAAGTTAAAAATTAACTTGTTGTTTTGAGTATCGTGTTTATAAATGTAGCCAAAGTGCCTACTCTCTGGGAGTCAATGTAAAACAGTTTCTTTCTTTCTTTTTTTTTTTTTAAGATTTTATTTATTTATTTGACAGACAGAGATCACAAGTAGGCAGAGAGGCAGGCGGACAGAGAGGAGGAAGCAGGCTCCCTGCTGAGCAGAGAGCCCGATGTGGGGCTCGATCCCAGGACCCTGGGACCATGACCTGAGCTGAAGGCAGAGGCCTTAACCCACTGAGCCACCCAGGCGCCCCAAAACACAGTTTCTATATTGGTACATGCATGAGATATAAAGAGTGGCTGAATGTCTGGGCTTCCTTTGTGTGACAGACTTCTAAGCCTCATGGAGGAACCGTAGAAACAGTGCTAGCAGCTAGCATTACCTCTAAGCCTTTCAAGGATGGGGAAAAAGTGAAGAACAAGAGGAGGAACTGATGACACATTTAGTCAAGAAAAACCATTTGAACAGAATTTCTACCAACTTGAACAAATGTTGACTTGGATGACAAAGTTAAACAAAAAGAAACAAAAAGATAAGGTGGGGCTTAAATGCTGAAAATATTAGCTGAAGCTTTCTTGAGATGAAGGGACAGGCACTGAGGCCACAGCCCATAATGAAGCATACCTTATTCAATCTCCACAATGAGCCTAAACTAGGAGGAGGACTATCAAGTAGTTTGAAAGAGTCAATATTAATCTTCTAATATGAAGTCAAAGCTCATCCATGAGAAAAAAGAAGTCCCATTGTTATTAGTCAAATGCTTTTTTTTTTTAATCATGAAAGAAAAGACCATTAACAGTATGATTATAACATGAACGTAGGGCATTTGAGTTGCTGACTCTTTTACAGGTGAAAATGACTATACAAATGGATATACTGAGAGATTAAATGAACACTATGCCACCATTCAATATTCTAGTAGATATGAAGAAAAATATTCTCAAAGATTCTCTGACTCTTGGGTGTGAAAGCAGAGAGAAATTCAGATATTACAGTGTATGTAGCAATATGGAAGCATGCAGCAGGAGCATGAGAATTTGGATCTTCAAAATGAAAGAGGCTGTCAGAAGGACGGATCCTTTAGTCTGGGGAGACTCCTGTCTAAATCACAGAATTATGGTACACATAAGGAAGTCCAAAGATACAGAATGTAAAGAATAGCAAGGTGGATTTGTAATTACGTGGATGGAGCTAGAGGGCATAATGTTAAGCAAAGTCAGCTGGTCAGAGAAAGACAAATACCATAACAAAATTTCACTTGTACGTGGGTTTTAAGAAATGGAACAAACGACAAAGGAAAAGAGAGAGAAAGAAATGGACAAACCAAGAGACAGACTCTTAATTATAGAGAACAAACTGATGATTAGCAGAAGGGAGGAGGGCGAGGAAATGGGCTAAACAGGTGATGAGGATGAAGGAGGGCATGTTTTGTGTGCACTAGGTGACATGTGGAAGTGTTGAATCGCTATACTGTGCACATGAAACTACCGTATGTTAATTATATTGGAATTAAAAAGAGTAAGCAGCAATTAAAAATTTGTCAAATTTAAAAAATGTATCATTAAAAAAAAAGAATAGTAACATGGGGTTTCTTAGTCTGAGGGAAAACGGAGAGAGATCTTTCTACAATGTGACAACTTCTTAAGCATTGCACATGCTTAGTTTCACACTATTATCCATGAAATCAGTGATGGCTCTGAAGAGCCCGAGATTGATACACTTAATTAAGTTGTTAGAAAGGGTCAATTTTAGTAAGAGAGTAAAGGTCCTGTATCTTAGTGATTTCATCCAGTCACTAAAGAGAGGCAATTTTAGTCTGAAAACGTTGGATCCTTTTCTCTGTGATATTCCCATTATTCAGAAGACTTGGTTTTCTGGAAGTGGTAAGAGATGCTTATGATAAAGACTTTTCAAAACTGTGACTTTTATTGAGGTCACTGCCAGCTAATATTCATATTAGAGATATAGATATGGATATGGTGCTCATGAGGAACTACCCAGTTTGTTGAACTAAATAATTATGATTCACTGGTTAAGAGAAACAATGAACAGCAAACATCTTACAAATAATAACATTCAATAAATGTGTACATTTTGAGGTAACTAAGTGTCAAGCCTTTATCTGGCAGAATTAAAATAAGAGGCAATTGGCTAGATAAATCAGAAGAATATATATATTTAATATATACATATACTATATAATTTTTATTGTTTTGTAAATGACAAAGGGACTCTTATGTGAATATTTTCCTAGAAAATGTTCCAATGACCATTTATTAATGCTTGAAAATAGTTGTTTAAAAAAGTTACCTTTTATTACTAATACCTCTCTTTTAAAAAGAGAGAGTTTGTGTCAGGTTTTAAACCACCTGCTATGAGAAAATGGTGCTTTTATTTCCAGAGTCTCCATGTTGTTCCCAGATTTTATTCAAATGGCTTTCAGGAAATAATGGTACATAAAAGAGAATTAGAGTGGGAAGAAAAATCAGATGACGTTTTCTAAAGGGGTGTGACACTAGTACAGAGCAGGTGTTTGTAATTTACCTCTGGCAAATGCACAGTAAATTCTTAGACAAAAGCCTACTGTCCTTCTTTTCAGAAACCGTTGTTCTTATTGGTGTTTTATATGAAATTACTTGTATGCTGGTTTTCTGCAGCAATAAGGAAGAGGTGTCTCTTGGTTTCCTTTTTTCCATTCAGTTTACTCAGCCATTGGTAAATGTCTACATTCAAGGGTACTGAAGAGTGGCACAGGGAGGAGTATGCCCGATCAAAGGACAGCTTCCTATGGGAGAGAATGTCTTGACAGCAACTGATAGTTGGGACTTCCACTGTGTTTATGTCTGTAGTTATGTCTGAAGATATCTTAAATTCTTATTCTTGGTGTGTTTCTTTAAAAATTATTTATTTAAAAACAACAGGAGGAGTGAGCATTTTATGTTATTTTTCTATAGAGTTAAACATGAATACATTTTTCTCTACCTATAACTAAGCTGCCTGGGTTCAAGTGTTGGCTCTGCAACTTACTAGCTTTGTAGGTAAATTATTTAATCTCTCTACACCTTTATTTTATAAGTCATAAATGAAGATAAAAAGTGAGGATTATATGAGAAGTGCTTGGAAAGCAGTGGGTACACTAGAGGACACATAATAAGCATTCAAATAAATGTTGGTCAGACAAATTCTTGTGCTTGTGGTTTTGGTATTAACCTATGCCTTAAAGGAGTTCTGCCCCACGTGCAAATAAAGGAATTTACCCTACATCATCTTTTATACAAACCTGCCTGTATAATCCATGGTCTCTCTGCGCCTTTAAGGACGTGCTTGTTATTTTTCAACCAGTTATTTCCTTGCTGTAGGTTGTTTCATATCGACTATTGGAAATTTCTGAAACCACTCAAAGATTATACAAGCAAGTCCTCATCACACTTATTTCTAAGGACCATTGGTTTTTCTTCAGTATGCTAAATAAAATAATGAACCCAATTTCTTGTTACATAAAAAAGACCTTGTTACTCTGCTAGCATTTCTTTCCTTCACAGATATGCTTAGTGCTCGCTCTCACCTGCTTCAGATTTTCCTTAAATTAATCTTCTCAGGGAGGCCTTTCCAGACCCACCATATTAAAATCTTAACATCTGCCCCTTTCCTCCAACTCCCCAATCTCTGTCTCTCTTTTTCTGAATAATTATTCTCTATAGCATTTGTCATATTCTGACAGCCTCTGTTCTGTTTATTTTTATCTGTTAACTTTTTACTATTTGTACAAAAATGTAAAATCCAAGTAGGCAAATTTTGTTTTCTTCACCCACTATTCTATTATAAGAGAACAGAACAACACTCGGCAGATGGTAAATACTCCGCATTTGGCATATGTGTAAATGAATGCGTGAATGAATGAACGAAAAACCAATGGAGGTTTTTGTTTCTTTCCTCTCTTTCTCTCTCTCTCTCTCTAACCTGAAGGTTACTTTATTCGTCACATCTTCTTACTTCCTGTGTCTCCATTTGGCTCCAATATGTGGGGCATGGTTTCATAATCAAGTTTTTCTTAGAGGGATAAGTCATTTCCAAAATTTTTTTGAGCAAAAGAAGCCACCCTAATTTTATGATCATGGATACCTTTATGTCACCAGGATAACATCATTAGATATCCCCTCTGGTTGTATCAGTTTTGAATTTTAACTGTTCCACAACTCCATCCTGTCACCCACCTGAACTCTGAGTGTATCCTCCATGGAACAACAGCAACTCTGTTTAAAAATAGGCATGATCTGAGTTTTATGGTGTGACTAGGAGAAATAACATTCTGTGAATGTGTAATGAAGGTCATAGCAAGGAAGTGAACGTTCTCAGCTTTCATTTAACTGTCAGGCTACTATATTGTGTTAAAAGAAATCCTTTCTTTTAAATGAATTTCCCAAGCTTCTTCTGCAGTAGGCAAATGACATTGCCCAACTAAACAAATCACCTTTTGAATCTTCAAAATCTCTCTAGCTCGTCATGACACTTGTGTTACCTGGGATGTATACTCTAAATGGATGAAACAGACCTCAACATGAATGTACCTGTTAGGGATCAAATTACTGCCCGAGGGAACAGAGGGAATGATTTGAACAGTGTTGACTGAGTCTGTGACACAGGATGCTCCAGACCATCACAAAAGACTCCATATTCTATGTGTTATGTCTCCCACCTACAGATTTTCTCTTCTTCCTCTCTTCCCCTCGCTCCCTCTCTCTCTCCCTGCCTTTCTTCCCCCTTCCCATTCTTCTTCTTACTCTTCTTCCTCCTCCCCTCCTCCTCCTCCCCCTTCTTCTTCCTCCTTCTCCTCTTCCTCTTTTTCTACTTCTTCATCTTCTTCTTCTCTTCTGAAAATTTCCGACGAGATATGGACTTTTCTGTACATTTTTTCCTACAAAATCTTAAAAATTTAGAGCAAAAATGGCCTTCAGAGACCATCTAGTCATTAATGTGGATAAAGATCCATCGACATTCATTTATTTATTTCATATGTATGTTTTGATTGCTCAATGTGTTCTAGACATAGGTGCTGAGTACTGGGATTAGTTTCTAAGGTCAGTAGTCAAAGATTGCAAGATTTCTGCTAGAGGCCCTGATACACTCTACTTTCACGCAAAATTGACTTCTTTCTGCAAACAAAAGATAAAACTCATTTTAAAGTGAGAATTTTCCTGCAATAATAATTAATGCCAACTCATAACTATAAGGGGTGCAGTAGCCATATAATATTTTGGTTATCTTCAAAACCCATCAAAATCCAAAATTAGCAGGATTTGACTTACTGGAGGCTATTTAAACTACTCTCTTGAAAACTATCCTGAAAATCTGCCGTTCAGACAAGATTCTGTCTTGTGTGTCAATGTTTTCATATCCCCTGCCTTTTATTCATAATCTGTGCTCTGTTTCAATTTACTCTCCTGAGTCCTACTTGTTTGTTCCGACTTAGTATAGAGGCTACCTTTTGCTGTGATGTGGTCCCTTCTTAAATGCTTCCCCAGCCACCAGTTCTTCACCCTTATCACCACGGCTTTCATAACCATCTATAATTGCTTATATCCTTCGCCATCTCCTCTCTAGGCTGAGAACTCCCTAAATACAACAACTGTGCTGACTTATTGCTAAAATCTCTGACATCTCACCAATTTGTTGGTGCATCATCGGAGCCTGATAGATAATTGTCTAATGTTGATTATTCCTGAATGAAGATAAAAGAAGCTGTGATGAACATGAATTCAATATTTACTTTATGTTCTTACTTCAAATGCAGCAGCCTAATCTTCATCACATTCTTTAATAGATTGTAGTAATAATGTCTCTGGTATTCCATAGTTAATTATGATATTTACTTTTGGTTTAGGAGAGATTTCTTCTCTATATTAAGAAAGGCCTTTCTCATTCCCCACTTACACATGTATTTTTTTTAATAAGAAAAGAACATTGTGATCATAAGTTATTTATACCTCTCTAACGTAAGTATTTTAAAAGCCAGTTTTTTGGTATGTCTTCATTTTATTCACATGTATTCTTGATTCATGTTCTAACAGTTTTACTTATTATTATGTCTAGTTCCAGAGTTCTTAGACCATCTTGCTTTGCTGCAGTCTACTTTGCTGACCATGAAAGGACATGTTTAAATGTGTGTTCTGTTAGGAAATAAAATGGAAAACTAAGATTGCCTTCCAGATATTTGATGTGTTATGGCTCACTCTTCTCAGGGTTGTCTTTATATTTCAAAAATGCTAGTTTGCCATTTGAATGATGATATTCAGAAAATAAGAGTACTGTTACACTCTTCCTCGTAGTTTCAGGTTTTTCTTAACCAGAACTACTTCACTTTTTCATTGGGCACAGTAGCTTATAAGGAATATCATGCGACAGACATTCCTGAGTTTTAATCCATCCTTCACCCTCCTCCTAATAGAGGAGACTATGACTGATACTTGGTTCATTTCTGTATTATTTAAATGTTTCCTAAGAATGTATTAATAATCAGAAAAATAAAATACCACTTTATAGAAAAAAAAAGATTAAGCTGCCTTGGTGAATAGACTAACATAAACTGGTGATTACCTCATTGGATTGTTAATCCAGAATAATGGTCAAGCACAGACTGGAGTAAAGGAAGCAAAAATCCTACATAAAAGCAATTATAAGACACAAGCTGTAGTCTTACATAATTATCTACTTGTGCCTTTTTGCATAATCCAATTTCAGCTTTCCACAGTCTCTAAATAACCTTTGAGTGGTTCTAACATTGTTATTAGTAACAATGGTTCACGTCTCTCGATCTACATTGGTTATAAATGGTAACATCAATTGTTACTACACTTTGGTATGACGTCTGCTAGTGGACAGTCATAAGCCATGCTGTATGTGGATTGTATCCAGGTAAGGTATGATTCAGTTCTGTTTTGTTCAACTAATCTGAACGTGCCTCAGTTGTAGAAATGTGTAAGAACGCACATTGCCGTAACTGCTCTTGCTTGATAATGTTGTCTATATTTTATCTGTCATATGAAATATAATGGTTCTATTTTTCTAAATACAGATATAATAATGGTCAACTCATGGAGGATTGCTGATGAAGTGCCCCAAGATAGTATCTCCCTCAATAAAAATAGCTGAAAATATATTTATGTTGCACAGAAAACACTTGTTCGCATGCAGCGATCAGGACATTGCATTCTTAAGTCAGGTTGGAAGGGTGGTTACAAAGTCTGTACCAAAGCCTATGATCTGGGGGAACCCTCAAATGCACAGGCACCCCCTATTTTTGCCTCACATAGTGTACCTTTCAATTATGTTATGATCGTATTCAATTATCTCTTGAACTAATCTTACTAGGTTCTAATAATAATGGGTGGAAGCCAGCAAGTTAGAGAACAATGGATTTCTTAGGGTATCATGGGAATGGTGATCCACTCCCTTTGTTTTACAAATGAAGAACTAAAGCCTATAATAATGATTAAGTGGCATTCACAGGGTTAGATGGCCAACAAATGGCAGAGCTGCACTCCAACCAGATCTTCTGAATCCTAGCAAAGGGTTTTTTCCAAGACCGCACATTATAGTCACTAGAAAAGACACTAACCCCTAAAAGACCCTTGCCTAGAGGATCCAAAGTCCTATAGCTCAATCTTTTTAAAGGTCTAAGGTAAAGAGTATCGAAGAGTCAAGGAGTTCTTTCTTTTATTATAGTATCTCTTTAATGATTGTAGCTGTCACTTTTAGAAACATTAGCTTGACTATGGTTCTGTTTCATGTATTTTAGCTTTTCTTTGTCAGCAGTGTCACCTCCATAACAACCATCTCTTGGCTTTCTTCTTGAAAACATGTCTTCGGGCAGGGAAAATGATTTGTGGTCTCTGGAGTCAACTGTAGAAGAATAGGTTTCCATTACAATAGCCCTATGACAAGTACAGTTGTGTTAATTTCACAAAACACTCTGCTGACATAAGTGATCTGGTCTTAAGTCCTTCTAGCTGGCCGTCTCTTGGTGCTGTCCTACTCAGAGCATAAGGCTAGAGACAGTAAGACAATTGCTGGGCAAAGATGACTGAAAGCACTCTAAGGGATAAAACCACCCCGACATGTTTTCTTATTTCTCTGAAAAGAAGACAACACTAAGTGATGCATTTTTAATGCCAGTGATTACGATCTTTGAAATATTCAGAGCATGTGTATTTGGAGTACTTCTACATTATTATAATAATACCTGACTTCAGTAGCAAGTTAACCAGTAAAAACTAAGTCTTATGACTCTCAAATTATACTGCTCTTCTAATTAATCAATAGAAATTCCATAGATGCTTCGCAAAAATGCTACAGTAAGGAGAAAATATTACTATTAAGTGTACAACAGTATGTCATATGAAAATCACCATGATAACTCTGTACAACTGACACAAGTTTAAATATCAATAGCTCTATTACAAAGCCGTTCACTAAATTTTTCCAATGTGGCAAGGCAAAGAGGCAGAGAAAAGCTGGAGAAGCCTTAATAAGCAATACAAATAATTAAAGAGTTGAGAAATGGAAACTATGGGACTATGTTAAGGGAAATTGTATTATTTAGGACAGGGAAGACAAGTCTGGAAGGTAATTTAATAATGACATTCATATAGTATTCATGTAGTTCCTCCCTGATAGGTACAATAACAGAGCACAGGTAAAGTACAAAGTTATTTCCAGGCTTTTGAACATATTCAAACATTTTTCTCATTTAGCTCAGTTTAAGCCTTGCACCATGAAAATGAAAGCAGGCAATGGTGTATGCTGCTTTGGTGGTATGACAAAATCTTCAGGCAGTTCTTTAAATTTTTCCACTGTTTCTAATCCACATTTCAGTGACTTACACTTTTTGGAAGATTCTACAAATGCATTTAATATTGGAAATATTCTTTAAGCCAGTGTATAATAGAATGCTGTGGAAGCGGTCTACCTTCCAAACTACTTTCTTACAATGAGTCTTCAGCTTGCTTCCAATTTACTATGGAGTATCAGAAGATAAAGAACCTTGGTAACAGGTGGGTTTTACTCTGGAATGCAGCCCATGGCACTGAGCAAAGCTTGACTGGCTTATGTGGAAGAGCCGTATAAAAGAGAGTAAGGAAGGCATCTTGATATGTGTGTGTGTGCGCGTGCTTGTGCCTGTGTGTGCGTGCATCCACGTGCACACACACGTGTTACAGGGAAAGGGCACTTAGCACCAATATCTTCGTCTTTATTGAAAATGCTATGATTTCCCAGACTTTCAAATTTATTTATAAGGCAAATAAAGTTTCAGAGGGACTTTACAAAGCTGTCAGTCAATCTGATCTTTATTTTTAATTGTTGCATGGATGCTTCCTAAAAGAGCATGCAGGAGATGTGACACATTTCTCTATTGTTTGATTGCCAGGTTCACGAAAGGAGTAGCTTAAAAATTTCGATCGTCTTTGGTTTATTCACGATTGCCACTATCTTGCCTGCAAAATAAGCTACATTAAAAGTTAAAAAAATCATTTTCTTTCTATACTCTAACTTTTTGAACTTTGGACACTCACATGGAACTTCTATAAGGGAGAAACTTCACACATATTTATAACCAGATGTACTTGACAACTTCTTTGCTCTACGAAAATTGTTTTGTAATGAATTTTTCCATTTGTTTTTCTTCATATGGTTTACCTTGCTCAATGTTGCTATTTCAGAAATATGTGATCTTTGATTATTTTTCATATGAAGAAGGCATATCAAAAGATTTCCAGTGTCGGACAACAATTTATTTTGCAATCACTGGAGCAAAAGGAATCCATGTGGATTGTTTACGCGACAACATAATCATACAAATCCAAAGGTGTGGAGTAGTTTCAAGGTATGAGTGCACCTCTATGTACTGGATGCCAGGAAGGTTTGCACTGTATTTTTCCTGTGATATGTACTTTAGTTTTGCAGGAATATAGTTTCACCTCTGGAAATGAGACATCTATATGTCATTTAAATGGATGACCTATGCAACTTGTCTGAAGCTATGTGTTTCATAAACTGAAAAAAAGGAGAAAGTTAGAACTGACAGTTTAACATTCCATCAACTTGAAACAAAAACATTCTTGTTTCTTTAAAAAAAAATGAGGGACAGAAGATAGTTCTTTAAAACTGAAAATGTGAAAAATGAGATACTAAATAAATGAACTCTTGGTTTCCAATATCTCAACTGTAATTCCAAAAAAAAATGGAGGTAGAGAAAAATGCTGGTATTCTCTGAGATTCATTATAGTTCTAAGAAGTTGAATTTTTGGAAACTTGAATAACAAGCCAATGTTGATCAGATTCCTGTTGTGCCTCTGTGAGACATCAGAATGCTTTACCAGGTCTAAATTAGTAGACCATCCCTGTTATCAAACAAAGAAACAGGTGTAGAAACAACAATATAGAAAACAAACACACCTATTCTAATTTTGGACTTCACAAATGAATTCTTCCTTTTGATGCAATTTAATCCTTTCTTCAAATGAAACACTATTCAGTTTTATAACGAAGCTGGCATCCAAAATCTGCCATGAAATTCCAAAGCTCGTAAATCTTACTTTGCTTTTAATGGTTCTGGTTGCTTCTTAGTTGCTGCCAACCAGGCACTGGCCAAGAAAACCTCCAGAACTGTCATTATACAACATTAATGATCTCGTACTTCCATTTATTGGATCGTCTGTGTCCAGCTTACTTGATCACGTTTTTAAATCTATTCCTGCCTTCTTCCTGAGGAGTAGAAGTAAAATAATGTCTTAATTTTAAAGATGGGGGGCAAAAAAATATATCAATATCTGAGAAAATAGCTTGAAGTTAGTTTTTGTGCTTTACTGTATTATGTGTAAATTTGTAAAAATACCAAGTTTTTGTTAAGCTTTTCTGTTATAGGCTCCATTGGCTGTGCCTGCCTTTTAGTCTTGCCTCTCATAAGTGCCCCCTGACTTCTTCTTCTATGCCCCAACCCCCTCACCCCACTCACTGTGCTACATTCATCTTGAGTCTGTACTGTGCCTCCCATACAACTAGGGTTTATGCTCTCCTGTCTTTGTTTGTCTCTGCTAGCTACATTTCGAATGCCATTTCACTATGATTCCCACCCCAAAACTTTATCATCTTCTAGAATTGAACATAAATAGCCCTTCTAATTAAAGTATTCTTTTTATACCTTCACAGGAAAAGTCAACTGCTCCTTCTTTTGTGCTTCGTATTGTCTCAATATACATTCATTAGCATATCTGTCACATTTTAATTCATATATCCATATTATTTAATAGATTCTCATTTTTGTGGACTGCAACAATATCTAATTTATCAGTGCATCCTATCTGGCCCATAGTAGGCATTCAATAAATGCTTGTTAAATTTATATGCATGTTGCTCTGACAGTTGACAAATAGATGAGAAAATATGAATTTAGCAAATTAAAGTATATGCCAAACAAATTCAACAGCAGACATCACAGGTAATGTTTAGCTTATTGGATATTAAATCATGTGAAAGTAACAATAATTCAGAATTTTAGATAAACTTTTAAAAAATTGTTTTTTTGGGAGAATAATTCCATATTGTGCACATATGATGATATTTGTTGACTGGATGCTAGCAGGTAGAAACTTTATTACAGCAGTATCCTACTTATGTAAATATTAGATCCCAATATTAACAATGGTTATTTTTCAGTGAGCAGATTTCAAATGATTTTTATTTCATTTTTTTCTAATATTATACAGTGAAATGTTATATTTGAATAAAAAATAATAATTTATTTAAAAATATTCAATCTCATGGTGTTTTAAGCCAATGATATGATATACATATTTTTTTAGATTCATGAAATTCAAAGATGTTTTATTTTTAGAAAATTTATTAATATTCTTTAATAGTTCAAAAAGAAATATATAACAATAGATTCTGTAAAGGTTTTTGAGAAAATTCCTACACAACAATAACAAGAAAAAAACAACTAAGATTAAGACAAAGTGATAACTTCATAAACTCTCTTCACATAAATATATAAATATACATATATATATATATATATATATATATCCTACATATGGATATATGATATATCCTATCATATATATGGAGAGAGAGTACATTGGACCAAACTTTAGCAAGCACAGTTTAGCCATATCAGCTGAAATATCCATTACAATCACTTTTCAACACATGAATTCTATTACAAATTTATCTTATTAATAAAATCATGAATGTGTGGTGTAATATATGAATATTCATTTATTTAAGTCATAGTTTATTATAACAAGACAATTAAATTAATGCTACACCTATCTGTGATTTAAAAGAAATAAAAACAACGCAGGTGTTCAGTTTGAAAGGTGAAAAGTGTAAAAAAAAGTAAAAGTCCCATTTCCCGTTTGGGGTTCACTCCCCAGGGACGACTGTTTCTTGCTCTGTATTTTCTTCCAACATTACTCCAGCATATCCATCTATGGGTCTATCCCACTACTCCCCTACTATCATCTGTCTCTATCATCTATTTATCCTTTTAAATTTATATAAAATATTTACCTTGTTAATTTACTATATTTGGAAGAACTTTCCATTTCAGCATAACAGACCCATTTTATTCTTTTTAAACACACACAAACACAATTACTGGATGGTATATGTGTGAGTAGAAATAGCAAAATGAGCAGAAAACTGGGAAATAATACACAAATCTGTGTGCCCTTCTTGGGCAGAGGCTTCACTAGTTTTCTCTACATGACCCTAATTTCAGTGGCTCACATCACATATTATTAAACAGTCTCTTTCTAAAGTACATATTTTTAATTTATGAAGATAATGAAACCATCAACCAAATTTTAAAAATGATTGATTAGCTTCACCTAGTCTCTTTTCTTTTTTATCTTTACAAAAAAATTTAAAAGCAAATTGTAGATATTATGGTCTTTCACCCCCACATCCTCCATCATACATCTAAATATTTGTCATTTATAAAATTTAACTGCAATGCAATTACCATTTGTAAGAAAGTAAAAATTCCTTGAGATCATCTAGTGTCCATAAATAAATGTTCTATTATATTAAAATTGTGTTTGGAGGCACCTGGGTGGCTCAGTGGGTTAAGCCTCTGCCTTCGGCTCAGGTCATAATCTCGGGGTCCTGGGATCAAGCCCCACATCAGGCTCTCTGCTCAGCAGGGAGCCTGCTTCCCCTCTCTCTCTCTGCCTGCCTCTCTGCCTACTGGTGATCTCTGTTTGTCAAATAAATAAATAAAATCTTAAAAAAAAAAAAAGCCTCTGCCTTCAGCTCAGGTCATTATCTCAGGGTCCTGGGATCGAGTCTGGCAGGGCTTCTTGCTCGGTGGGGATCCTGCTTCTCTCCTGCCTGCCACTTCCCCTTGCTTGTGTTTGCTCTCTCCTCTCTCTCTCTCTCTCTCTCTCTCTCTCTCTGTCAAATAAATAAATAAATAAAATATTTTTTAAAAAACTATAAAAGTGTGTTTTATAGTTGGTTTGTTTGAAACAAGATCCAAGTAAGACTCAAACATTACATTGAATTGATGTGTCCCTTAAATCCACTTTAATGTACTACTTTCTACTCATCTTTTTTCCTGCCTTTGTCAGATTTATTTTTGTGGAAAACTGTGGGAGGCCACGGTTAAGGCTTGAGACGAGAACCAAACCAAGCCCTGACTTGTGCCTCCTTTAAAGGCTGAATAGCCGAACAAAAGGCTTAGGTTGATAAAGTAGAGTAGCACTGAGAAAGGGTCTGTGCTGTGTTGTGCGCTCGCCTATGTGACATCCCACACGTTCGCTAGTCAGATAGAGACGATTTGGCCGTGGTCAGAAATTCTTGGCTGGTCCTTGCTGTCCTTGCACGGGCTATAGACTATACCACTGTAAGACTGTGCTGTGCTTACACAAACTATGTCTTGAGTGGCCTTGAAGTCAGTACATCTGGTGCTAGAAGGTCTGCTATTGATGTCTAGGAAATAGATAATGGGAAAGCTTGAAGGATTTTCTGTGCTTGTTGCAAACTCTTTAGTAATCAGCCAAAAATAGACACTTTTCTTATGATTGTTTCTGTTAGCTATAAAATGCCTCACAGCCTTGAATAAAATTGGCACTATTGGACATCCTCCTTGGTGCTCCTTCTGCCCCCATGTCTTTGTCTCTTAATTTCTTTTCAGCATCCTCTTAC
>NW_019154158.1:3859332-3880507 GCF_002288905.1 Enhydra lutris kenyoni
CTAGAAGGTCTGCTATTGATGTCTAGGAAATAGATAATGGGAAAGCTTGAAGGATTTTCTGTGCTTGTTGCAAACTCTTTAGTAATCAGCCAAAAATAGACACTTTTCTTATGATTGTTTCTGTTAGCTATAAAATGCCTCACAGCCTTGAATAAAATTGGCACTATTGGACATCCTCCTTGGTGCTCCTCCTGTCCCCATCTCTTTGTCTCTTAATTTCTTTTCAGCATCCTCTTACCCTCACGTTCCTGGTCGATTTGTCGCACCGGCCGCGACAGAAAACAAGGTTATTGCTTTGTAGAATGTTCCACACTCTGGATTAGCCTGCTTGACTCCTCCAAGTCACTTAATTTGTTCCTCCATCCCCCATATTTTCTCTAAATGGACATTGTTTCTAGAGTCTTGATTACTATTAGGTATAACATGTCTGGCAGGAATGTTTTTTGTTTTTATTTTTGACATTGCAGTGTGTTTCAATTTGCATCATATGAGAGACCTGAAATATTTTAGGGAGGGTGAGGTTGAGCAGTGATTTCAGGTGGTGACAATCTATTCTCTCTATTGTGATGTTCTGCGTCAGTTTTATTTTTTTAATTTTTTTCCACATTTGATCTAATATCTATGCCCATGAATGATAGTTGCCTGTATTAATTTCTTCATTAGGGTATTGCAAAGATGGGAATTTTCTAATTCTTTTATGTTTAAAATATCATTAGCTGAAATTCTTCAATAAAGACTTCTCCCATCGACTAGGACTATTTAGTTCTTTTGAAATACAGTTTATACTCAAGATAAGATAAATGTAAAAATAAACAAATTTAATTAATTATTATTTATTTTTAAGGTAAAAATTGGTCTATAGCATTCTATAAGTTTATATGTGTGACATTGTAATTCAACATTTGTATACACTGCAAAATGATTGCCACCATCTCTAGTTATCATTCATTACCATATAAATGATCTCTTTCAGCCATTTGCCTATCCCTCAACCCTCTTCCCCTGTGGTAACCACCAATCTGTTCTCTGTTTCTGTGAGTTTTGTTTTATCTTGTTTGTTTGTTTGTCTTGTTTTTTCACATGGAAATGTGAAATTTTTTTCACGTTTTTTCCCCACAGATTTCACATGTAACTGAAATCATACAGTATTTGTCTTTCTCCATCTGAATTATTTCACTTAGTGTAATGCCCTCAAGATCCATCCATATTGTTGCAAATGACAAAATTTCCTCCTTTTTTTGTGGTTGGGTATTTATATACCACATCTTCTTTAACCATGTATCCACTGATATACACTTAGGTTGTTTCCATGTCTTAACTATTATAAATAATGCTACAATGAACATAGGATGCATATATCTTTTTGAAATAGTGCTTTCCAGTTTGGGGATAAAAACCCAGAACTGGAATAACTAACTCATATGGTAGTTCCATTTTAATTGTTTTTCAGGAATCTCTATACTGTTTTCTATAGTGGCTGTACCAATTAATAGTCCCTGATAATTAGTGATATAGAACGTTTTTTCATGTGCCTGTTGACCATCCATATGTCTTATTTGAAAAATATCTATTAAGATCCTCTGTCCAATTTTTTTTTATTTATTTGTCAGAGAGAAGGAGAGAGAGAGCACACAAGCAGGCAGAGAGGCAGAGAGAGAAGCAGGCTCCCTGCCAAGCAAGGAGCCCAATGAGGGACTTGATCCCAGGGGGATCATGACCTGAGCCAAAGGCAGTGGCTTAACCCACTGAGCTTCCTCAATCCCTCTGTCCATTTTTTAATCAGATTGTTTTTTGTTGTTGTTGAGTTTTGTAAGTTCTTTGTATATTTTGGATATTAATCCCTTTTTGGATATGTAATTTGCAGATATCTTCTCTCATTCAATAGATTGCCCTTTCATTTTGCTGATGATTTCCTCCACTATTCAGAAGATTTTTAGTTTAGCACGGTCACATTTGTTTATTTTTGCTTTTGTTGCCCTTGACTTTGAAGTTGGATCCAAAGAAACACTGCTAAGACCAACATCAAGGAATTTACCACCTGTGTTATCTTTTAGAAATTTTATGGTTTTATGTCTTACATTCAAGTCTTTAATTCATTTGAGTTAATTTTGGGATATGGTATTAGACAGTGGTCTAGTTTCATTCTTTTGCATGTGGCTGTCCAGTTTTCCTAACACCATTCATCAAAGGGACTGTCCCCTTCTCATTGCACATTCTTGGTTCCTTTGTCATAAATCAATTGACCATATATGTGTGGCTTTATTTCTGTACTTTCTATTCTGTTCCACTGATCTATGTGTCTGTTTTTATGCTAATACCATACTGTTTGGTCATAGTTGGGAGAAAAGTGGGTGAACAACACAGTGAGAACCTCAACAAAGAGATAAAAGAACATAAGGAAGTAACAAGCAGACCTCATTGAGCTGAAGAAAAAAAACAACTGAACTGAAAAATACACTAGAGCACTTCAACAGCAGACCAGATGAAGTAGAAGAATGGATCAGTGACCTGGAAGACAGGGCAGTGGAACTCACACAAATAGAGCCACAAAAAAAAAGAATCTTAAGAGGGCCCATTAGCTTAAGGAACCTGTGGGACAACATCAAGCAGAATTACACCTGCATAATAGGGGTTGCAGAAGGAGAAGAGAGGAAAGGGTAGAAAACGTATATGAAGAAATAAAGGCCATGGAATTTAGACATCAGTGTCTGTGTGCTGAGTGTGTTCATTTTCATTGGGTTTTTGTTTCCAGGCCTTTTCAGCCAACAAAGCTAGAAAACATACTTGGAAAAAGAAAGAAATTAGTTCATGTGGGTATTAAATGTATAAAAAGCTCATATAGATATATAACATATAATCATATAATTTTTAAATAATAGTACAATTCTGTTTATAGATATTAACTATTTAAAAATATACTTGAAGTACTGCAAGGAAACATACTAAAATTTTGGCAGTGGTTCTCTCTAAAGGATGTGATTCAAAATGCAATTTTATATCATTTGCATGTATTACTTACAAAATCAAGGGTAAGTTATTTTAAAAGATAATTTTACCTTGAATTTTTCCATTCAAGAATATATTCTTATAGTTACTGAAATAATTACCGCCAAAAGTAGTATTTAAAGTAATTTTCTAAGAATGGCCTTTCCAAAAAGGACCTCTATGATACGGTTTTTTTCTCTGTACAAGTTTCAATCTACACTCAACCCAATGCTGATTTGCCATGAAGCAAATAAAGCTTAAGTTTCAGGGCATTCCTGAAAGGATGCAAGTAGTCCATTCACATGACCATATGATTTGGTAAATTTGCAAACGCTGAACACATTGAGTTAGGACAGAGACCTGTCTTCACCCTGACTTTTGTTGTTACCTTTGTGAGATAACACTAGAGGGGCCTCAGGCATTCCTGGGATCAGGATTAGGGTAGTTGTGTTGGAGGTACCTTTCGCTTGACTTTTGTAAAATGTATTTATGCACCTCGCTGTCATTTTCAACTTCTTACCCACTGTCCCAGAGAAAGAACAGCTTCCAAGAATGCTGCTAGTCCCTGCTGTGCTAATTTATCGTGTTTTGTAAAACAGGCTGCAGCCAGGGGCCACATTGTGATATGAATAGAAACAGTGGCACCCAGGTCTAGAAGTGTGAAAGGGTAATGGTAGAAAAAATCAGGTCTGAAATGTAAGGGGCAACATGCCAGTCTGGGAGGAAATGTTGCAATCTTTGGATATATAACATTCTTAAACTGAACATTTATTTTTTCATTAAATGCCAGTCAAAAAGACATTCTCTTCTGTCAAAAATATACTACACAGTGCCCAATATCGTGTTATAAAAAGTACCATTTTTTATAAGAAGTGTGTATTTGATCAGCTCAAAAAGTTCTGCTAATTAAAATTTGAAAAGATATTTGGGAGTGTTATAATAAAATAAGTGAGAAGTTGCATATTACTATAACATACATGAGACATCCTTCATGTATTATCTTTAAAATTAAAAACACCAAAAGAAAGAATCACAGAATTAATGGAATATGAAACAAAAATGATAAAGATGAATAATGAATCAGTGGAAATTATTCTTACATTAGGAAGCAATTTATAACAAAAATTTTTGCACAGTAGCAAAAGCAATCATCCATTAAGAGGAAGATATAAATTTCAAATTAAAGTGGAGACTCTTTGCCTGTTTATTAATTGAATTAATGAAAATGTATGAATTAATGAACACATTAGAAGATTATTTAATTTCAGGTTGATTGGACATGAAATACTGACAATGATTAAAAAAGATTACAATATACAACTACAAAGCGTGTTTAAAGAGCAAACTGTTCAAGAAATGTCAAAGATCCCATAAGTATTTGAGACAAGTCCCTGCACTAGAAAAAAAAAAACCCCTAAAATCGTGTTTTATATGTTGATATCTATTGGTCATTCATATTTCCTCAATTTAACAATCATCCTAAAAGTTTAAATGACATTTCTAATAATGAGTACGCAGCCAAAATTTGTAGGAAAATGAGCATTATACAGGTATGTCTGGATTTTAATAATAATACTAAATTTTTCCCCAGATTTCGTTGTGTCTGTGGTACTTGTCAGTTTCTTTCTTTCTTTTTCTTTTTTTAAAAGATTTTGTTTATTTATTTGACATACAGAGATCACAACTAGGCAGAGAAGCAGGCAGAGAGAGAGGAGGAAGCAGGCTCCCCGCTGAGCAGAGAGCCTGATGCGGGGCTGGATCCCAGGACCCTGGGATCATGACCTGAGCCGAAGGCAGAGGCTTAACCCACTGAGCCACCCAGGCGCCCTCTTTTTTTTTTTTTTTAACTTATGTATCATTATGATTTCTCATTCTAAGTAAACATTCACTTTAATTCTTAGGTGTGCACTTAGTAGAGTCCTTTAAGTCCATTAAAACTTGGATTCTAATGTGTCCAAACATAAGGTTCAAAGGCCATAATTAAAGATGTAAGGGCTTGGTTGGGAGAGTAAGGGAGAGGAGAATGGAGAAAATATACAGAAACTTTGAAAGGAGGGACACCTGGGTGGTTGAGTTTGTTAAGCTTCTATCTGCCTTCAGCTCAGGTCATGATTCTGACGTCTTGGAACAGGGTCCCACATCGGGCTCCTTGCTCAATGGGGAGTCTACTTCTCCCTCTGCCAGCTGCTCCCCCTGCTCATGTTCTCTCTCTCTCTCTCTCTCATATCCATACAAATAAATAAATAAAATCTTAAAAAAGAAAGAAAGAAAGAAAGAAAGAAAGAAAGAAAAGAAAGAAAGAAAGAAAGAAAAAGAAAGAAAGAAAGAAAGAAAGAAAGAAAGAAAGAAAAGAAACTTTGAAAGAGAATAGGAACTTGGCCAGGTTAGAAAGAAGGTAGGTAAAAGTTCCTGAAAAAAGTGAAGTTGAACATGTATATTTCAGAATTATGAACATTCCATTTATTGAATTACTTTCTCATTTATTTATGGTCTACCAACTTATACAGTAGTTGAGTCTGGTGACAATGAAGGCATGTAGAATAAAATACCAAAATATGAAAGAGAAGTTTAAAGTCAAAATCTGGGATATGAAAAGTAAATTAAGGAAGTGAGATGAAAAACCTAAAAGACAGTATTTTCCAGGCTGTGAAGAGCAATAGATGCATTATCTGACCTGTAAATTTGACTCTAAGCTTCCTAGTGACAGCTGAAAGGAGAATATTTTCACGCACATAGTTTTTCTGTCAAAATCAAAATCAAATCACTACCCCAGGGGAACAAAAGCTTTTCTGAGCATTTTGCTCTAAATAAAGTATTTTAAGGGACACTTTAATATAAGGGGTGATATACTGGACAAAATCCTCGGAATATTCTTAGACCAAACACAGTAATAAGTTTAAATTGCCTGTTTCTATAAAAGCTGTAAAATATATTTGGTAGCCCATGAAAGCTGTACTGAAAATTTTTGCTTTGGCTGCCTAGAATCGATTCCACTTTGGGGGTGGTTCTAGCAACCCAATTCTTTTTAAGGACAGTGAGCTAACCTAGTGTCTTACCCTCCCTAGGACAGCCATAGTCATGTTAAATTATAAGCCCACGTAACAAAAGAAGGTTCTAAATAAATGAGGCAGGAGTTTATTTCTCCTCTCCCCTAGTAGTGGTCATTTTAGGCTGACAGATCAGCTTTGCTCCAGAACATCATTCCAGGATTGCAATCCTTCCATCTGCCATCTCTTACCCTTCTGATCTGTCAGGACTAACATCCCGCATGTCCGTGTTTCTGCACGTGGAGGTAGGAAAAGCAAACTCTACAGAAAGTGGCTTTATCTTTAAGAGAACCGGAACGTTGTATCATTTCTGTTCATATTGCATTAACCAAGACTAACTCAAGGTCACACCTGGCTGCAAAGGAAATGGTCTCCAGCTGGTTAGTCTGTGCCCAGATGAAACCCAGAAGGAGTTCTGTTATGGAAAGGAAGAAGGAGAAGTGGATGCTTAGAAATAGTTTCCACTCTTTGCCACATCAAGGGATTAGCAAATTAACCTAAGATAAACCAATTAGATGCTCCCAAATGTGCAGATTCATAAAGCAACCCAAAATGGTTGGAGTTAATTCAATGTCTGGGAGACTTTATCAGTGCTGCTACCAAGACTCTCTGGAGGTGTTCCAAGTCTGATTCCTCCATCTGCTCTTTGATCTGGGTGAGTCTCCCATACAGTCCAATAAATCCCTTTATCCTGCAACAAGACTCTGTCAAAGGATCAGAATACCTGTCAGTGAAGGCAATTTGGTTAGGGAGGAACATTAAATAGGTGCAAGTGTGTCTTTTTTCTTTTCTTTTTTTTTTTTTTTACCCCATCCTTTAACAAAGGGCTAATTTATTTCATTCTAAAAGTACACTTGTATTTTATTTGATTAGAGGGATAACATGTTGGGTTTTGATTCTGCAATATTCAGAGATCCTAACACCTCTGCTCCATTACACACACACACACACACACACACACACACATAAATGTCAGAAAAAATATTTTTAAATTATCCTCTTAAATAAATGGATGAGCCTTCAGAACACAAGTTGAAATAGTAGAGAGTGGTGATGAAGCTGCTTGTTTCCCCAGAGGGCATGTGAGAATCCAGTTGGTTTAGAGCTTCTACATTCATAAGAGGAAAGGGGAAGAGCCTTGTACATAACTAGGGTTGAGAGCTGACCATAGCCCCCTTTGGAAAGTAAGTAATCATGAAAAATCACACCTTCAGGAAAATAGGGAAAATTTTTTAAAATATGCTTTTTCTACTCCCCCCCAAATTTACTAAAGTATAATAGACAAATAAAAAGTGTATATATTTATAGTGTACGCTGTGATGTTTTGATATGCATACACATTGTGAAATGACAGGCAAGCCCATTGATGTAGCCATCACCTCACACAGTTACCCTGAAGGAGAATATGTAAGATCGACTCTTTTAGCAAATTTTGAGTTTACAATACAGTATTGTTAAGAATAATAACCATAGGGACGCTGGGTGACGCAGTCGGTTAAGTGTCCGCTTTTGGCTCAGGTCATGGTCCCAGGGTCCTTGGATTGAGTCGTGCATCAAGCTCCTTGCTCAGTGGGGAGCCTGTTTCTCCCAATGCCTGCTGATCCCCCTGCTTGTGCTCTCTCTATGACAAATAAATAAAATCTTTTTAAAAAATAAAAAGAATAATCACCATTAAAAAATCAGTTGTTTCTACATACTAATCAGAAACTATCCAAAAAAGATATCAAGAAAATAATCCCATTCACAATTGCATTTTAAAAATTCCTATGAATAAATTTAAGCAAGGAAGTGAAAGATCTGTGTACAGAAAACTATAAAACATAGATGAAAAAAATTGAAGAAGACACAAATAAATAGAAATATATTCATATTCATGAATTGGAAGAATTAATATGGTTAAAACATCTATCTTACTCAAAACCAGCTACAGATCTGATGCAATCTCTATCAAAGGTCCAAAGACATTCTTATAGAAATGGAAAAAACAATTCTAAAAATTCATATGGAACCACCTAAGACTCCAAACAACTAAAATGTTTCTTACTGAATAGTATCTTTTCCTTTTATGTCCTTCTTATTTTCTTATATTTTGATAACTATGTGAATTAAATCCATTACCTATATATTTCTCTCTTTTTTCCTTGTCACATAGAAAGACTTCTGTTTCTTCCAGTTAGATTCCTTTTAACAAATATTACATCAAATGTCCATCAACTTCTTTTCGTTCATTTCTTTACAGAAATGACAGTGTCTAGAAGCTGTGATAGATCATTTCATTCATTTGTTCGTGCAACAAATATCCAGAGAGCAGCTACACATTTAACACTATTCTGGGTGCTGAGGATACAAGTTTCAACAAAGTAAACAAAGTAGAAGTCCCTGCTCCTATGGAATTTACATTCTTGTAAAGGAACAAATAGACAAATATAAAACTTTATATGTATAAGTTCCATGGAGAAATATAAAGCAGAATAAAGGGTGAATGATAAAGATAAGGAATATAAGGTAAACTTCTCTGAAAAAATAACATTTGAATAAGAACCTAAAGGGATGGTAATTAACTATGTAAAGGTATAGGGAAAGTGTCCCCCAAAAAGAAAGTAGCTAATACATAGACCTTAGGATGGGAATAAGGATGTATGTTCAGGGACTGCAAGGACAGTGGGGTTAGAATAGTTGAAAGGGGAGTGGGAGGACATAAGATAGGAGCAGTGGGCAGGGGCCAGGTCAAGGGAGATGTTTTGGCCAGAGATATGGCTTTAAATGTTATTCTAAGTGCAATGGGAAACCATTGTGAGGTTTTAACATAATCTGATTTATGTTTGCCAGAATTACACTAGCTACTTTTTAATAACTAGTCACTGCTGGGATGAGTAAGAACTGAAGAAAGATGATAGTTGGGAGGAACTGAATAAAGAGATGACAGTGCCTTGGGCCATGATGATGAGACTCACTGGGTAGAAGGGTCAAGAGAAATTGATCAGTAGTTCAATTTTTGATATATTGAGTTTGTTAAGCTGCTTAGACATCCAAGAAGAGGTGTTGAGCAGGCAGGTTAAAAAGGTGTCTGGAGCTCACGGGAGAGGCAGGGCTGGAGATGTACATGTGGGAGTTATCAGTTGGTAGGTGATATTGGAGGCTCTGAGATGACAGAAATCCCTTAGGATTGGAGCTGTGACAGAGAGGATGGAGTCCCAGGGAAACAACAGTTGAGCTCAGGAAGAGTGGGGGGAGAGCTAGCAAGGGAGTCTGAGATGAAGTAACCAATGGACAAAGGGGGAAAGCAGGAGGTTGTGGGGCCCTGAAGACAAGTAACAGAGTCTTTTAAGAATGAGGAAAATGTCAGCAAACACTAGATGCTGCTGAGAGATATCAAAATAAGAGAAAAACTGAGGATTGACCATTTGGCAACATTGAGGAAGGACTGTGTCAAAGATTATCCTACACAGATGTTTCAAGTAAAAGGAATGAAAGTTTAAATTTACTATCATTCTACTTTACTTAAGAGAGATGGGAGGTGGAATGGAATCAGAACTTCTACAGAAAAATATATTTTTATTATAGTTTTTTTAAAAAAAAACCTTTTTTTGTGCCAGACATGAGCTGAGGCAAAGTATTCATTTTCACCTGACTAGATTGCCCTCAATATCCGTATGTGTTGGCAGGGTTCTGCCCTTTGTGTAATTGGGGCACATGCAGATAAGTTTAAGCGGGAGCTACCTGTGGCCTTGGGCTGGGACTCTGACCACAGGCATACTTCCCAGAAATGCTGATGGAGTCCAGATGTGCCTCCTGACTGCCTGATGCCCCGTCCTCAACCCCATGACTTGCCCCTCTGAGGAGTTGTTGGTTTGGGAGAGGAAGGATGTTTCATAGTTTTTCCCACTTAGTTCCAAGGGGAAATGTATAAAGTCATGGGTCAATCTGGAACTATCTGCACTAAAAATAAATAGCAAAAATTTCTTTTTTCTCGTGAATTTGCAACTGATAACCAGCATTCAGGGATGGTATTGTTTCCACCTATTTTAATTATCTGTCATAAATTCAATGAGAATCTGGATGAAGGAGAATGATTCACCCATGTAATCTACCTTGTTATCCAGATGTATGAGTCTGGAGGTTTCTGACCGTTTTGTTTGCACCAAAGACAAAAGTCAGAGCACAGAGAAGAGGGATCCTTAACAAGGGGTCCATAATGGACTTCTCAGTGTCTGTGACCTCCCTTCAGTCATGTCCTAACATGTATGTGCATGCGTGTGTTCATGCATTCACAAATGTGTGATTTCTTCTGACAAGGGTCCACACTGTCTTCGCATTTGGGGAAGAGTGTGTGATGCAAAAAGGTGTCATGAACAGCAGAGCGTTTCAAGATCATATTCTTTGGTGAGAACCTGTGGTAAAGGTATTTTGTGTTGCATGGGAAAATATGCAGTCTGGAACTCAAATAAGTAGATTGCAAGGAGTACGTACTTTCAAATGTAACCAAGATTCTCACATGAATAAACAGCCAGTTCACCTTTCTATAGAGGTAGCATTAGTAGTTAAAGCAAAGCACTTCTGCCCCCATTATAATTGCAATTCTTATTGAGAAAATTGTAGATTCGCTTGTGTGTGTAAAATAATACAGAGTGATCCCATGTACACTTTCCTGCATCAGTGACATTTTGTAAAATTATGGTCTAATATCACAACCAGGATACTGATATTGATAAAACCCACTCAGCTTATTTGTATTTCCCTACTTTTACTTGTGCTCATCTCACTCCATCTTCCGCCTTCTGCTTCCTCTTTGTCCCTCTGTCTTTGTATATTTAGTTCTATGTAATTTTATCACATGTGTAACTTTGCATATCCACCACAAGACTTCAAATAGTTTCATAACCTCAAGGATACCTTACTTCCCATTTACAAGCACACTACCCTCCCTTCTTCTCTCACTGTCCCTAACCTCTGGGAACCACTAATTTATCCATTTCTAAAATATTTTCATGTCTGAAAGAGTTATATGAATGGAACCATACACTATGCAATCTTTTGAGATTTGCTTATATCACCCAGCATGATGCCTTTGAGATGCATCTGTGTCATTGCGTGAATCAATGTTTTATTCTTTTTTGTTGCTGTATTCCATAGCATGGATACACTACAGTTGATTGAACTATTCAGCCTTTGAAATGCATCCGGATTGCCTCCAGTTTGGGCTATTATAAATAAAGCTGCTATGAACATTCAGGTACAAATCCTTGTGTAAACATTAATTTCTAAGTTCTCTGGCATGACTGAGCAGAAGTGAAATTGCTGGGTCATAGGAGAGTTACATATTTAATTTACAAAAAAAAAATTCCAAACTGTCTCATAATGACTGTACTATCTTATATTTCCACCAGTCGTGTATGAGTGATCCAGATTCTCTACATCCTTGCCAGCAATTGGTGTTACCACCATTTTTTCAATTTTAGCCATTCTGATAAGTGTGTAGTGATATCATGGTGGTTTTACTTTGCATTTCCCTGACAAATAATGATGTGGAACATTGTTTCATGTGCTTATTTGACATCTATATATCCTTTCCAGTGAAATGTCTGTAGATGTCTTTTGCTCATTCTTTAAGTGCGTAGTTTGCGTTTTAAGAATTGAGAATTTTGATATTTGAGTTTTAATGTCTGTAGATGTCTTTTGCTCATTCTCTAATTGCGTGGTATGCATTTTAAGAATTGAGAATTTTGACATTTGAGTTTTAAGAGTTCTTTATATGTTCTAGATACTATTCTTTTATCAAATATGTGGCTTGTAAATATTTTATTCAAAACTGTAGTTTGTCTTTTCATCCTCTTCACACAGAATCTCACAGAGAAGATTGTTTTAATTTTGATGAGGTCCAATTTTTCAATTATTTTCTCCTATGGGTCATGTTTTGGTATCAAATCTAAGAACTATGTCTAACCCTAAAACCTAAAGATTTCCTCTATGCTTTTTTTCTAAAAGTTTTATAGTTACAGATCTTACATTTAAGCCTTCATTAACTTTGAGTCTATTTTTGTATAAAATGTGATAGTCTGTATATATATATATACACTCTTCCTCCCTGGAATTAATTGCTTTTGCAACTCTGTCAAACAACAGTTGACAGATCTTTCTCTTTCTGGGTCTATTTCTGGGTTCTATTTCTGGGTTCTCCATTCTCTTCCATTGATCTATATGCCTTTCCCTCCACTACTACCACAGTGTCTTCATTACTGTAGCTATATAGTAATCCTTAATGTAAGATAGAGTGACTTCTTCCTATTCTATTCTTCTTTGTCAAGGTATTTTTAGATATTCTAAGGTCTGTACACTTCCATATAGATTTTAGGATAAGCTTGACAAAGTACCAAAAAAACCTTTCTAGGATTTGATGGGAATTGGATTAAACCTATAGATCAATTTGAGGAGAATTAATATCTTTATTGGATTGAGTATTCTAATGCAGGAATAAGGTAGGTCTAAGATGCATTTTTAATTATACAAGTAATAAACAACTATTTTTCATTCTGAAAATTCACATGATCAGGGCAAATTAGACCTCTTATCCTACCACCATTCCAGTGTTCTCCAAAATAACCATTCTTACCAAACTTTCTCTATGCATTTACTTCATATGATTTTGGATTCCATAAATGACCTCATGCTATATGAATTTTTGTCAGCTTCCTTTTGTCATTTGGCAATGCATCTTTGAGACCTTTCTATATCAGTACATATAGATCTACTTCATTCATTTTAACTGCTGTGTGGTGTTCCACAGTATGGACATGTCATGGTTTATTTTGCAATTTCCTTTTTGATTGGTATTTATTACATTGGTAGAAACTCTGTAGACTGTGAGCTTAAGCTAAAGTTAACAGCTACTTTATAACAAAGCACATTTCTATCATCAGATTAAAATGACCATTTTCAATATATAAGAAAAAACATTGTAGTCTCCTTATGGGCGTCTTCTCCTTGAAGGCAGAGGATATATCTATCTTATTTTTACTTATCGGTAGTGCATCATAGCCACTCAATAAATATTTGTTGACATCGGAGAATCTTGGTTTATGTTTCTATAAAGCCCTGAAACTGAAGCAGATACTGATAAGAGCTTCTGTTCACATTTACCAAAACTATAAAATGATGCATGTTATGTTGTTGGTTTAGAGGGATCAGAGAAAATCTAAAACCTTTGGAGTTGATGGAGATAATAGATACAAATTATAAATCATTTACAAATTAATTCATAAAAGTGAAACATTAATTATTATTATCAACCTGAATCATCTCTCTTGCCATGTGACCTTGATATCCACAAAAGGGTTAACATGTATTTTATCAAAATCATATTGGAACATACCTGAAAGATAACTGAATTGAAATTCTATCTCCTTTTTAAAAAATATTTTATTTATTTATTTGACAGAAATCACAAGTAGGCAGAGAGGCAGGCAGAGAGAGAGGAGAAAGCAGGCTCCCTGCGGAGCAGAGAGCCCGATGAGGGGCTTGACCCCAGGACCCTAAGATCATGACCTGAGCCGAAGGCAGAAGTTTTAACCCACTGAGCCACCCAGGTGCCCTGAAATTCTATCTCTGATAATGTGTGTTGGTGTGTGTCTGTGTGTGTGCCTATGAGAATTGGCTACTGAATCCAGTCAAGAGGCAGAGCAATTGCATTAAGTGGTTTGGTAAATGGCAAATTAAGAGATGAAGTTAACACTATGAAATAACCAACAGTTGCCAGTATCTTCTGTGACAGAGGTGAAATAAAACAGAAATGATTTTGGAAGCCTGTAGATGTAGAGTAGAGATGTTTACTGTAGACAGTAGAGATGTTTACTGGTGCAGCTGAAGGAAAGATCCTGACCAAAACGACACTAAGAAAAAGGGCAGAAATCTCCACATATGAATACATTGTTTATCTTAATGATAAAGATTTGCTCACAAGGTTGAATTATGTAGCATTTTTTCCCCAGGGTTTAGCAGTCTCAATCAAAAACTACAAGACAACATTGTAAATGTTTTCTCTGCCTATGACAGGATCATGGGGCAGTAAATGAAACATGAGACACAGATGAAAAGACTTGATTGTGGAAGTTCAAGTTACTTGAAAATCTCAGTTCACTTACCTGTGATGAAAATTGCAGTATTGGAGATAAAGGACAATAATAGCAGATGTATTTTTTCACTAAAATAGTTCTTGAAGGAAACATTTGGTGAGACACAGAAAGAGACTTACCAGTGGATCAGATACCCTTTCAATTCTTGATATGGATTAGAGATGTGACCTCATAGCAAAAAGATGCAATTATCAAAATTTCCACCCAGTTGTGTCCTTAAATATTGCATCTTGCTGCCTATTTGTGACATTCTAGGACTCTCATCTCATTGATAGCTGGCATGGCTGACAAGAAAGAATTTTTTTTACATTTGATCTAAGCCAAAAGGCTGAGAAGCGATGAGAATGAATTTTTTTAAAAAGATTTTATTTATTTATTTGACGGAGAGGAGGAAGGGAGAGAGAGCACAAGCAGGGGGAGCAGCAGGCGGAGGGAGAGGGAGAAATAGGCTCCCTGCTGAGCAGAGAGGCTGATGTGGGGCTCGATCCCAAGACCCTGGGATCATGACCTGAGCCGAAGGTAGACACTTAACCATCTGAGCCACCCAGACACCCCGAGCATAGAATTTTTAAAATCCAAAAATACTATAACACCATGGTAGAGTATTTGCATGGCATCCACTCTTATAGGTAGTGTTAGTTGCCTTTAATTCTTTAGTTTTGTTTTTTCAAAATCAATTACAATTCAGTAGAACAGTAAATTTCCCATTAGCCAATGCCTTGAGCATGACTTTCATTTGGGGCCTATTTCTTTGTTTGGTTTGGTTTGGTAGTGATTGAAAATGTTTAAAAATTAAAACGCAAACAGAAAATGAATTTATATAAAATTTTAGGGTAGCATGGAGATCTTAAAGATTTATTTTCCTATCCATGGCTGTTTTGAGATATTATTTAGACCTGGACAAGATCTGTTAGGCTGAGGCGGCACAAATCCCCAATCATGAGTGGCACACGGATGTACGGTCATTTGAGCGTGACGTGTTTCTGAATACTCTCTGCCGATTGTTGCATCTTCTCTGATAAGCTGTTTGATGCTCAAAAACAGCAACTATGAAAGAACATTGATGAATTTAATTACATCTGTGATTTCTATATGCCTGTGTCATGATTTCAGTATCACATCTCCTCTAGGAAACCTTAGCTCCATAGAACACGGATGTCTGCAGGCTCCATGTTGCCTTTATTGATAATATAAGCTCCTTGAGGGACGGGACTGCTATTTTGATGTCTCTCACGATAACTAAAATGCATGCAGTGAGGCCAAATCATATCCAGGGAGCAAAGGAATGACTCGATGCCAAACTTAGGATGAAGAAGAGATTGCAAGAAGTCCTGTATTAATTACTAGTATTGCTTGCAGCTGTTTTCTCATTGGTGCTACTAAGCATGCCGTTGAAAAGAAAACAAATACTGTATCCTAGGGGGTGAAGTTTCCTCTTGTCCTCTGGGCCCTCATAAACAAATCCCATACTTTGGAATTTAGATCTACATCAGTCAATCCACTGCGCTTTCGGGAATGCGTGGGAAGCATGTGGTAGACTGGCTCTGAACCAAGACGTTGCGGTGAAATAGATCAAATTCTGCTGTTTTCAGCTGTGTGATCCGAGCAGACCTTCCGTCTCTCTAGGACTCAGTTTCCTCAAGTGCAAAACAAGGATCGTAATAACCTATACATCTCTAGGCACTTGTAAAAATCACACTGGTTCATATACGGGAAAGTGCTATACACTGTATGGGGCAAAAACTAATAAATGATATTACCTGGTAGGATAGTGAGATACTGTCATGAGTAAAGAAGAACTGACCTTGGGGCCTCCCCTCAATGCTTTGTCATCTAGTTTGAGTCAGCAAGATGTGCACATAAGTAATTAAATGCCAAAAACCTAATAAGGAAAACTATTGTATAGCATAGGGGATGGGTGCTATGTAATATCAAAGAGGAGAAAAATCAAAGAAAGTAGAAGTCAGACAAGGAATCACAGAGAAGATAGAAGGTGAAGTGGACCACAAAGAATGAGCAAAACTTCAACAAACTGAGGGAGAAATCTGGGTGAAGGGAAAGGCACTGGGGAAAAGAGAACCATGTGAGCAAGAGCACAGAACAGTATTGGGCATGGCATGCACAGGGGGCAGGGGAATGCCCATCCTGGAAGCCATGAACGATTTATTCAGCTATAAGGTGATTCTGAATAGAAAAAAAAAAAAAAAAAAAGGAAAACAAGAAGAATTTTTGATTACTTTTACTATGAAATTGACAGTTATGAAAGCATCTTGGGATACAACTATGGAAGGAAAATGATGTGTAAGGTAAATTAACATGTTTTTCAGGTATTGATACCACTAATGCTATCATCAGGCACCAGGAATAGTGGAAGAAGATGAGAATGATGCCATCTCAGCTGAGGACCCGGTCAACCCTTCAGAGAGTTTTAAACCTGGGATGACCCCTCGGAGTTGCCCCCAGTTGGAAGATGGAACTGGGTCTTTAGACCGTGCACCGATCAGTCACTGGATAGGGGTGCCTATGGGAATGGGGCATGCTGGGTAAGGTGGCTCTCCGAACTGAGGCTGTCTCTCAAAGAAGCTGACAGTGAGAGCCATCCCAGCATCTGGGCAAATAAAGCCTCCACTCCAAGAAATAACCAGACAGGGTTGCCAGGGAAAAGAGAGAAAACAATAGCTGGGCAACTAAAATGAGAAAAACAAATGATTTCTCTACCAAAGTTTCTTGAAAACACCCAGTGTGGTTTCAGCACATAGACAGTAAAATCTTCTAAAAGCCCTTTCCCCATTTCTTTCCTCCTTTGTGTCTCATAGAACATCAGGTGCCTCCAAGCCCCTCCCCTGAGTCCCATACCAATATAAACCCAGCCCTGCTGCTGTGTTTTACTTTTCCTCTTTGCAAATGTCAGCAAACATCATCTCTGCTGGTCTGTACTCCTCTCTGATTTCCATCCCACCATTATCATGAGTTTTCACAGCAAAGCTCTAAGAGCATGTGTGACAGACAACTTTACACTGAAGGTTAGTTGTTCCCTCTCTTACACTGTTATGTTCCTTAACACTCTGCCTATTATTATAATGGCCTGTTTGTGTTTGTTTTCTCCATAGTCTCTTTGTAGTGTCTCTCTCAATAATTGCTAAATGAATGTATCACGCATCTTTTAGCCCACCAGTTACTCCAACCGTCTTGATGGCAGCCAGTTTTGCACAGGTGTAACCTGACAGCAACCCAGTTCTGCTGTATTATGTGGCACTTGTCATCAGCTCCTGGGCTTCTCTAACACTATGGCCTGGGACACCCGGGACAACTGTCTCAATATATGGACAATGTGGGATAGAGAATTTATGCTCTAAAAGGCAGCCCTGAACCAATGAAGGATGGAAACCAAGAAATAAATGCTCCCTTTCTCCAGTAGACAATTCTAAGGCCCACTCTATATGGCTCACGAGAAGGATCTTGTGGGACTGGATTCCAGTTGTCTACAGCAATGAACCAACCACTTGAGAACACACCTTGGAATGGCATTGTCTCTTTTTCTCATCTTCCTGTTCTGTTTGGGGGATTACTTCCCCAAAGCAATTATCTGCACATAAATTTTTGTCTTAGTCCCTGCTTTCTGTGAGGAAACTCAGAGGCAGAAACAAAGATGATGAATGAATGAGTATAGAAGAGAACTCCACGGTGGGACAGTTTTCCTAGGTAATTAAGGAAACTAAGAACGAATCCTCTGATTCTTTCAGAGATGCAGAAAGAGCTTCATTGCTCTGTTGTCCCATCAAACACTTTAAACACTTTACAAATGATGCAAATGCAGATAGCTAATCCAGAATTCGTTGTGTGTGTGTGTGTGTGTGTGTGTGTGTGCCTGTCTGTTTTAGTAAGCTGGAATGCATTCGGCCTCAGAATAATTTCTTGGTATCATGACTGTTCTGTGGAATTTTGCTGAGGGAATATGTGTGTCTGTGTTTATGTAGGCAAGAAGAAATGAGTTAATGTGTCTTACAGAGCTTTTGCAAACACTGAGTTAGAAGCAGAAATTAAATCACTGTCCATCTCTTTATAGTCCTTTAGATTAAAAAATAATGGTAAATCAGAACACCTGGGACAATATAAATTAACTCTTGGAAAATCTCAATAAACTACCACCTGTTTTTGAGCATTTACATGGGAAACAAACTTTTTTCAATAAAAAATGTTTATTAAAAATTTTGCAGCCTCCTTTCAGAGTGCTCTTTTCAAATCAACCATTTAGAGAAGCTTAATTTTCTTATGCTTTTGAAATTGATGATGGGGTGAGCATAAACACGCCATTTTCAGCCAGAACTGGGCATTGGATGCAATGAGATCTGACATGATTTCCTGATGTACTCACCTTCCTCTCCTCTCACTCCATATGAACTATTTCATCTCCCACATTTACCAACACTGCTACCTGGGTATGCATTTCAGTGCATTGAGTCAAAAAGATCAAAACTACTTCTAAACTGCACCGTAAACTGAGTTATTAGGACAATATCCTATTGAAGGGGCTATTCAGCTTGAGAGAGAAAAATGGAACTACGGGTTCCATTTTTGAATGCTGATATGGAAGGGAGATGCTCTACCTGTCTTCTGGTAAATCCACAAGTATTTGACAATTGCTATGTGAGAATCACTGTGTTAAAGCCAGAGCAATTACAAACGCCTACAGTAATCCTTCCCACATGGTGAATTCCTCTTATACAAAATTTAAGAATACTGAGACTTAATGAGTCTCCCCTGTTGTGTTTCCACTGAGACTGCATGGGGCTGACTTATGCTGTTGCTCTGCTTTCCCTGGAAAATGGAGAAAGTTATCTCCCTCTCTCCCTCCCTCTTTCTCTCTCTTTTTGTTTCCTTTTCCCTCTCTTTGTCTCGTTTTGCTTTTAAGGGTCAAGTCCTAGGGGGTGGGATGCTGGCAAACATAAGGGTTTCAGCACAGATTGGTGTCTCATGTGACCTCTCCTACTGAGAATCTCTTGGCTTCATGTATTCTGAAAGATTAGGGCTAAAAGAAGCCTTAGATCAACACAGAGCTGGAGCAGCCACATCTGTCAGGGTAGGGAGGGGAGGTGGAGAGCAGGCTCTGGGTGGAGGCAATTGTAGGAACAAGTGGCAGAGGAGACTTGCTCACAGGAGGGCTCATCACAGGCAGCTTATACCAGCAAGGAAACAGAAACCAGAACCATTCCTATCTCCCTGTTCCTAATGCACCTGTTTCCAGAATGTATCACAGTATCCCAAAGCTACTGCTGCTGATGCAAACGCAATCTCAATTTACATCAGAGGAAATGTGGAGTAGCTGTACATTTTCTTGCATTTTATCAATAATGTAAGTCAATGGGAAACATTACATAACTCACACTTGACATGCCTTATGGGAATTTTGGAATGAGATCATAACTGATTTTTCAGGTTTTATTCTGACAGATGAAAAGATATTTTTCAATTTCATAAAATGTTTGGTAGAAGAAGTCAATGGCATTGAATAACTGACATTATCAGACACTAGGCTTTAGCTCTTGGATAGGAAATGAGTCAATTTCAAAGGGTCAATCGCATCTTCCAATGAAGCTGAACAATCAAGATGTTTGCAAACTTGTAACAAACTTGTAACAAAGCAGATTCTAAAGGCAAGAGTGTTTTTGTGTGTGTGTGTGTAAACTTTAAAATTCAAGGACGTCACAGTAAAAACTGATCTCTCTTCATAAATCAAATTTAATCATGAATTTATACGACAGTTCTCCTCTCTTGGGTTGTGGGGACCTCTTTCACTAGCCATTGGGTGGGATTATGATAAAAGACTGAGCTATACTTTGTCACTAGCCACATGTGTCTGTTCAAATTTAAATTAGTTAAAACTTAATAAATTATAGTTCAAGTGTTCAATAGCCAAACAGAGTCAATGGCAACCATATTGGACAGCAGAGATCCAGAATATTTCCATCATCTAAGAAAGTTCTCTTGAGCCACTTACTCTTAGAATGACCTTCAAGGAATTTGTTATGAACTACTTGGCAAAACTCAAGTTAGAGCCAACAATACAAGTGCCAGGTGGCCGGTGATTGTAATTGGTACTTAGAGTTCACTGTGAGTGAAGAGGTCAGGGGAAGCTTTGTTGGAAAAGGTGGGATTTGAGTTGAGTCCCAAAGGACTATTAGAGTGTAAGCAAGCAGCAAGTGGCAAAGGGATTCTGGATAATGGACAAAACATAAATGCCAAATAATTTTTTTAAATTTGTTTTCAGCGTAACAGTATTCATTGTTTTTTGCACCACACCCCGTGCTCCATGCAATCCGTGCCCTCCCTAATAACCACCACCTCGTTCCCCCAACCTCGCACCCCCCGCCCCTTCAAGACCCTCAGGTTGTTTTTCAGAGTCCATAGTCTCTCATGGTTCACCTCCCCTTCCAATTTCCCTCAACTCCCTTCTCCTCTCCATCTCCCCATGTCCTCCATGTTATTTTTTATGCTCCACAAATAAGTGAAACCATACGATAATTGACTCTCTCTGCTTGACTTATTTCACTCAGCATAATCTCTTCCAGTCCTGTCCATGTTGCTACAAAAGTTGGGTATTCATCCTTTCTGATAGAGGCATAATACTCCATAGTGTATATGGACCACATCTTCCTTATCCATTCGTCCGTTGAAGGGCATCTTGGTTCTTTCCACAGTTTGGCGACCGTGGCCATTGCTGCTATAAACATTGAGGTACAGATGGCCCTTCTTTTCACTACATCTGTATCTTTGGGGTAAATACCCAGTAGTGCAATGCAGGGTCATAGAGAAGGTCTATTTTTAATTTCTTGAGGAATCTCCACACTGTTTTCCAAAGTGGCTGCACCAACTTGCATTCCCACCAACAGTGTAAGAGGATTCCCCTTTTCCCACATCCTCTCCAACACATGTTGTATCTTGTCTGGCTAATTTTGGCCATTCTAACTGGTGTAAGGTGGTATCTCAAGGTGGTTTTAATTTGAATCTCCCTGA
>NW_019154158.1:3880907-3905191 GCF_002288905.1 Enhydra lutris kenyoni
GTTCAGGAATGTTCCCTCTATCCCTATACTTTGAAGTGTTTTAATCAGGAACGGATGCTGGATTTTGTCAAATGCTTTTTCTGCATCAATTGAGAGGACCATGTGGTTCTTCTCTCTTCTCTTATTAATTTGTTCTATCATTGATTGATTTGCAAATGTTGAACCATCCTTGTAGCGCAGGGATGAATCCCACCTGGTCATGGTAGATAATCTTTTTAATGTACTGTTGGATCCTGTTTGCTAGGATCTTGTTGAGAATCTTAGCATCCATATTCATCAGTGATATTGGTCTGAAATTCTCCTTTTTGGTAGGGTCTTTGCCTGGTTTGGGGATCAGGGTAAAGCTGGCTTCATAGAAAGAGTCTGGAAGTTATCCTTCTGCTTCAATTTTTTGAAACAGCTTCAGGAGAATAGGTGTTATTTCTTCTTTGAAAGTTTGGTAGAATTCCCCAGGGAATCCATCAGGTCCTGGGCTCTTGTTTTTTGGGAGGTTTTTGATCACTGCTTCAATGTCATTACTAGATATTGGTCTATTCAGATTGTCAATTTCTTCCTGGTTCAATTTTGGGAGTTTATAGTTTTCCAGGAATGCATCCATTTCATCTAGGTTGCTTAGCTTACTGGCATATAACTGTTGATAATGACTTCTGATGATTGTTTCTACTTCCTTGGTGTTAGTTGTGATCTCTCCCTTTTCATTCATAATTTTATTAATTTGGGCTTTCTCTCTTTTCTTTTGGATTAGTGTGGCCTATGGTTTATCGATCTTATTCTTTCAAAAAACCAGCTTCTAGTTTCATTGATACGTTCTACTGTATCTTTGGTTTCTACCTCATTGATCTCTGCTCTAATCTTGATTATTTACCTTCTTATGTGTGGAGTTGGTTTGATTTGTTGTTGGTTCTCCAGCTCTTTAAGATGTAGAGACAGCTGGTGTATTCTGGATTTTTCAATTTTTTTGAGGGAGGCTTGGATGGCTATGTATTTCCCCCTTAGGACCGCCTTTGCTGTATCCCATAGGTTTTGGACAAAATTATCTCTGTTCACAGATAAAATGAACTTATATGTAGAAAACACTAAAGATTCCACACAAAAATTATTAAAAAATCATAAATTCAGCAAAGTATCAGGATAAGAAGTCTCATTGGTTTCCATGAATTGTTTCAGTTCTTCTTTGATCTAATCCTGGTTGATCCAAGCATTCTTAAGCAAGGTGGTCTTTAGCTTCCAGGTGCTTGAGTTCCGTCCAAACTTTTCCTTGTGATTGAGCTCCAGTTTCAAAGCATTGTGATCTGAGAATATGCACGGAATAATGTCAGTCTTTTGGTATCGGTTGAGTCCTGATTTGTGACCCAGTATGTGGTCTTTTCCAGAGAAGGTTCCATGGGTACTTGAGAAGAATGAGTTTTCTGTTGTTTTAGGGTGGAATGTTCTGTATATATCTATGAGGTCCATATGGTCCAATGTGTCATTCAATGCTCTTGTTTCTTTATTGATTTTCTGCTTGGATGATCTCTCTATTACTGAGAGAGTTCTGTTAAGATCTCCTACTATTAATGTATTCATATCAATATGACTCTTTATCTTGATTAATAGTTTTCTTATGTAATTGGTTGCTCCCATATTGGGGGCGTAGATATTTACAATTGTTAGATCGTCTTGGTGGATAGTCCCTTTAAGAATTATGTAGTGTCCTTCTGTATCTCTGACTACAGTCTTTAGTTTAAAATCTAATTTATCTGATATGAGAATTGCTACCCCAGCCTTCTTTTGAGGTCCATTGGCATGAAAGATGCTTCTCCATCCCTTCACTTTCAGTCTGGGTGTATCTTTAGGTCCAAAATGGGTCTCTTGTAGACAACATATGGATGGGTCCTGTCGTTTTATCCAATCTGCAACCCCATGTCATTTTATGGGTGCATTTAGGCCATTCACATTGAGAGTGATTATTGATAGATACGTTTTTACTGACATTGTGTTACCTTTGAGGTCTTTCTTTCTGTAGATTGTCTCTATATTTCTGTTCAATGATATTTTTAGGATTTTTTTTCTCTTTTATAGAACCCCCCCTTAATATTTCCTGCAGTGTCTGCTTGGTGGTTGCATAGTCTTTTAAGCCTTGCTGGTCTTGGAAACTCTATCTCTCCATCCATTTTGAATGTCAGTCTTGCTGGATAAAGTATTCTTGGCTGCATGTTCTTCTCATTTAGTGCCCTGAATATATCTTGCCAGCCTTTTCTGGTTTGCCAGGTCTCTGTGGACAGGTCTGATGTTATTCTGATGGGCTTTCCTCTGTATGTAAGGAGCTTCTTTGTCCTGGCTGCTTTCAAGAGGGTCTGCCTACAATTATAATTCTTCATTCTTACTATTAGGTGTCTTGAAGACTTTTGAGAATCTATAATCTTGGGGGCAAACCGTTCTGCCTCTAGTACATGAACGCTGGTTCCATTCATGAGATTGGGAAAATTTTCATGGACAACTTGTTCCACTATATCTTCTAGACTTCTTTCTTTCTTCTCCCCTTCAGGGATTCCAATAATTCTGACGTTGGAACGTTTCATGGCATCATTTATTTCCCTGATTCTGTTTTCATGGCTTCTAAGCTGTTTGTTCCAGGCTTCCTCCTGATCCTTTCTCTCTATCTTCTGTCCTCCAGATCACTAATTCTATCTTCTGTCTCAGTTACCCTAGCTTTTAGAGAGTTTAGATTAGATTGGAACTCATTGAAAGCATTGTGAACATCATCCCTGGTGGCTTTCAGTTCTGCCCTAATCAATTCCGTTTGGTCATCCATGGCTTTCTCCAACCTAGCTATTGCCTGGATAATAGTTAGCCTGAATTCCCTTTCCGACATATTGTCTATGTTGATAGCCATTAGCTCTGTTGCAGAAGGCCCATCCTCTGTATTTTTCTTCTGTTGGGCATTCCTCCTCCTAGTCATTTTGGTGAGAGATGACTGAACGGATGTAGCTGGATGTATCTACTGTGGTGCAGTCAAGGTGCACCCTGGAGCACTTCTGAGCAATCAGGATTCCCCAACCCAATGAGAGAAAAAAGAAAAGAAAAAGAAAAAAAAAGAGAGAGAGAAAGAGAGAGAGACAGGAAAAAAAAGGGAAGATAAAAGAGAAGGCTCAGCCCAAATGGGCCCCAACGTAAGATTTATGAAGTGTACAAACAAAAACAGACAAAAAAAAGACTGATAAAAGTATATGACAAGAGAAAAAAAATACATATATATATAAAAGCAAAAAAAGGAAGAACCTCGTCAAAAAGAACCCCAAGTATAAGATTTATATACTATCAGGACAAACACAAATACACAGAAACACTGGCAGAAGAAAAAGATGGGAGAGTGGTTATAAATTCTCAGTGTGGGCGAGGAAGGTTATTTTGATTCTTCCTGGATGTATCTTGGTATCTTTGTTAAAGGACTCAACTTTCCTAACATAAAGGGGGATTAAAAATTGGTTTACCTATAGGGGTAGCATTGATTGGGAAAAGGGGATTACCTTGAAGTTCAACTCTATATGAATATTAGAAAATAAAAATAAAAAAAAAATAAACTTGACTAAACTAAACTAAAATTTAAAAAAAATTTTAAAAATAGAAAAGCTAAAGAAAAACACAGGTGTATGTATCAAAAAGTTCAGGTTAGAAGGTTATTATGGAATTTGATGCACTGGACATCTCACTGTGATGGTCAGTAGGTTAAAAAATTATCTATATAAAAAAAAATGAACCAGAATAGTGGGAATGAGTTAAAAATAAAAGTTGTATCTATGAAGTAGTGGTGGTTGTTCTCTTGTCTTTTTTTTTTTTTTTCTTTCCTGGTTGGTTTTCTGGGGGAGGGGCTTGCCATGTCGGTTTTCAGTCAATGATGTTCCCTGAGTTAAGTCCTCCCGCCCCCCTCAAGGGGGTGGGCTCTGAGGAAACCGGTTTTTCAGGCTTTTGTTCTCTGGAGGTTTTTATGTTTGTTTGTTCGGTTTTTTTTTTTTTTTTTTTCTCTCTCGCCTTGACAGCTTTTGATGGTTTTTGGAGGTTTAGAGGAAAGCAAACTGCACCCTGACCTCCCTCTCAGAGAGAAGCCTCAGTCTGCTCCTCTGTGGGTGCTGCAGAGCTGCTGGCAGAGCAGGTTCCAAGTAGCAGTTCCTGGGGATGCAGGATCTCCTGCTTGTACCCAAAACCACGGCAGCGGCGGCTGTCTGGGCAGCTCCAGACCACCAGAGAGGTTCCAAGCAGTGATCGCACACTGAGATTTTCCCACTGGCCCGGGCTGGGAGTGCCTGGTCTTTCTGGGCTGGAGAGCACCGGGCTTGCGCGTACCTCTCTCAGGGGAGGATGAGGGGCACGCGCGTCTCAGGCTCTGATAGCACGGCGCGGCGTTCTGCCGTCTGGCGAGTCTCCCAGCCCCTCACAGGAGCCAGACCCCACGTGTTCTCGGGCGTGCTGGTGGCTCAGGGACAAAGACCTGGTTTCTCTGCTGCACTCTCTCTGGCTCAGTGCCAGGGGAGGCTGTCCTGGGTCCGGGGACTTCAGCCCCTGTCCCTAACTGCCCCGATTCCCACAATTTCCCCCACGATCCTTTGCTCTTTTTGAGTGCTTTCAACCAGGCTCCAAGTTAATGCTGGTTCCCAGACGCAGGGCACTCTCGTATTGGGGTGTTACTTTCAAATCAGTCGCCTCCGGTGGCTTCCTCCCCCTTTTTTTTAATCTTCCGATATCCATCCGACGTTCCCACTCCACTTTACCTGCCCACTGGCATCTTCTGCCCCTGTAGAGATCCAGACATGTATAATTCTGATCTAAGGCTGATTTCATGGGTGATTGGAGTTCTTTGGTAGGTAATCAACTCACTTTAGGGTACAAGTTGAAACGGTACCTCCTCCTACTTCCCCGCCATCTTGTCTCCCCATGCCCCTAGGCCTTAATCCAAACCCTTGGTTTGGGTTTCAGGCATCCGAACCCAGAGCCCTCCACTAGAATCACTCTATACGGGGGACGCGTGAGCCACAAAACAGAACTGCTCCTGCCCCCCAGAAGGAAACCTTGCCCTTTTGAGCTATGTAAACCGCCCCCATAAATGCCAAATAATTTAAGGTATATTTAGGGTAGTGAAGTGAAAATTCATGTTTAGAAAAATAATTTGAAATAATATTGCATATGATCTTGGAGGTCAAGAGGAGTGACATGGTAAAGCATAGTTTTAGAAAGATGTTGAAAATTCCATTTTTTTCCCACTTCGCTGAAACAATTTGTATTTTTTTTGTATATATGATATTTACATATAAAGTGAGAGAAATATTCTTTTTCATTATTTATTGGGGTATAATTGACACGTAACATATAGTTTCAGGTGCACAACATAATGATTTGGTATTTGTATATATTGAAAAACGATCAGCACAGTAACAGTAACATGCTTCACCATACATAGCTAAAAACATTTTTTTCTTGTGATGAAGACTTTTAAGATTCACTCTTAGCAACTTTCAAATATGAAATACAGTATCATCAACCAGAGTCATCATGATGTACATTACTTCCTTGTGACTTATTCGTCTCATAACTGGAAGTTTGTACTTTTTGACCTTCTTCACTTATTTTTGCCCACCCCCACCACCCTAACCTCCCCACCCCATCCCACCCCCACTTCCCCAAGAACCAATAATCTGTTTTCTGTATCTATGAGCTTGTTTTGTTTGGTTTGGTTGGTTTGTTGCTTAGATTCCACATACAAGTGATGTCACATAGTATTTGTCTTTCTCTGCCTCACTTATTTCATTTAGCATTAGTCCTTCAATGTCCATCCATGTTGTAACAAGTGGCGGAATTCCATTCTTTTTTATGGCTGACTAACATTCCAGTGTGTATATATACCACACCTTCTTTATCCATTCATCTATCAATGGACACTTAGGTTGTTTCCATGACAATTCTTTAAAACTTTCTTAGGTTTTATTTGCTATGGAGGATCACTGATAGCCCAAACAGTACTTTAAATGTGAACTAGAAAAGGCTTCTTGAACTTAAGAATCTTAAAGTTAGTATATTTAAATATGTCTATACAAGTAATACAAATATAAAGTAATACAAATATATAGTAAAAACTATACGAATCAAAGCAGTAAGCAAAAAATGATAGAAAATTCAAGTTTTAATCACAATAATTAGGAACTAAGAATAATGTCATTTACTATAAAATAATTATATGTCTTACTTTTATAGGAAACAAAACTATGACTGCTTCAATGCTCACTTGTGTTATTTCTTTACAGAAATTGTTACTAGATATAGCAGTCTTGTGGCATTGTTCTTAAAAAATATACAAAGGGATTTGAGGTTTGGCAATTGGCATATACCAAGCTCCACAACAGCCCACCAATTCTGAACTCACATGCCAAGGTTTTATTTAAACCAACCAAACACTTTTCCTAGTGAAATTTTGTGGCTTTTGCTCTCATAAGTTCTACCCTAGTTTTTGTGTTTCCTTCCATATGAATAAATCCTCAGTGTTTCAAACATGTTGTCTCAGAGTTATTCTTTGATGATGATGATGATTAATCCAAAGACCTCTTTCTACAGACCTAATCCCTCTGTGTTTGATCAGATTTTTACTGTCCTGTCAGGCAGAAACCACAGCAGAGCACTTGTTCTGTCTGTGTTATTTTTCCTTGATTAGTTTCATCATAATTCTTTAAATTAAATGTCATAAGAATATTAAAAGGCCATGAAAATTTTTATGGTCATAAATCTATTTTTTCAAAATGATATTGTTATGTACAAAATTCTGAAAAAGAAATTGATTTTGAAATTTAGTTTTAAATCATGAACCAATCAATAATGGGGTTTGAGGTAAAAATAGTCTTCATTTTTTCTAGTATTTTCTATTTTGGAGAAGTTGGCATCAATTTAATGATATTCACCATTGTTTCTGGCATCAATGATGAAGACTTTGTAAATACTATCATTTCTAACTTTTCAAAAATTCTAAATTATTTTGACGCTTTCAAGGACATTATGTATATCGAATTTTGGGTTATGCATCATTTTACTTAAAACACTGAGCAAAGATATTACTTGGAAAATAAATCTCAAAAAAGAAAAACTTTTGGCTTGTATTCTAAAATTTACATTTTTATTAATATCACCACCAGTTTCTATAAGGACGCACACTTCACCTCGTTTGGTTTTAATGGCCTAATGAAAATAACTTGAATTTCTCATTGTGGATTCTTCAGTGGTTTCAAATTAGTGTTTGTTAAATGTGTTTTCAAAATATTTCAATATTTTATCAAAGACAAAAAGTAGTAATTACATAACCCTTGGATAAAGTTAAAAAAGAAAAAAAAATAACCCTAAGTAGTAGTAAAACAGTTTCTGCTTCATTTTTTGTTACAGATCAAAAAGTGTCGAATGCTTAGTAGTTTTTTCAAGGATCTTTTGTAGCAAATCACTATGTTTTCCATGTTTTTAAATTAAGAATTTAGAATCCTAGACTTCTAAAGCTTTTTGGGCTAAGATTTGTTCTTTTTATCTGGTCTTTTAAATGTATTTGTTTACCTACATTTTTTACATATATCTATGTACATTTACATAGATATACCCTTCTCCAGAATCCAGAATATATTTCATCCCCTAAATAATGTGCACTATTATTTTTTTTAAGATATTATTATTTATTTGTTTTAGAGAGAGAGCATGAGCGGGAGGAGAGTCGGAACGAGAGGGAGAGCAAATCTCAACAGACTCTGTACTGAGTGTGGAGACTGATGTAGGGCTCAATCTCATAACCCCGAGATTATGACCTGAGTGGAAACCAAGGGTCAGCCACTTACCTGATTGAGCCACCCAGGCACCCCATGTGCACTATTATTTATTGTTAATATTTGTATTCTGTATAAAAGCTCTGCCACAATGCCTTAAAATTTTGGTTTTGGTTTCTGCTAAATGAAAACTCCTATTATTGTGCACATTAAATTTCTTGGATAATTTTCTGGATAGTGGTCATCACCTTGCCAAAATCTGAATCATGTTTTATGAGTTCAAAACAGCAATTCGAGGGGTGCCTGGGTGGCTCAGTGGGTTAAAGCCTCTGCCTTCGGCTTGGGTCATGATCCCAGGGTCCTGGCATCGAACCCCGCATCGGGCTCTCTGCTCAGCAGGGAGCCTGCTTCCCTTCCTCTCTCTGCCTGCCTCTCTGCCTACCTGTGATCTCTGTCTGTCAAATAAATAAATAAAATCTTTAAATAAAAAAAAACAGCACATCGATATTTTTATCATTAGTATATAATGTCTCCATCATGTCATTGATAATTATATCTGTAAAAGAGATTTCAATTTAAAACCACTGCTATTGTTGATGAATATTTCACTTTGTTCATGTTTACAAAAATGTTATAAATGCTGCCAATAACTGCAAAATCAGCCTCAATCTTCAGTTGGTTTTTCCATCTCCCAAGAATCTCAAATATAAAAAGAATTACATAATCATCAGAGATAATAAACTGAAGAGAATGCAATGGGTTTTTTTTTTTTTTACCATTTTGAAAAATTCATGTGTAATAAATTTCTGAAAACACTTTATTTGTACTATCTTTTGGAAAACTAAAATTTCTTACTTAGCCAGGATAGGCTATCTACCTAGATGAGCAGACAGTGTGCTTGTTGCATATACTCTCCATAATTTTCTATTCTTGTTTTTTCTTAACATTCTATAGTAATGGTGATATACATGGAGATATACAGTAAATTTACCCATGCGTCATCTGAACCATAACTGTGGCCACATTCTGCTCACATTAAGAGCTCTGAAGTACTTTTCATTCTTTTCTACCTTTTCCTTTGTTTTCACCAAAATTTTATTCAAGCGTTATAATAGTTTTTTTTTTTTACAATAGCTTGTTTTTGATTGCCACCGTTAAAAAGAACTTTCTTGAATATCTAATAATTGTTTAGCATTTTATCAATTAAAACAATATCAAATATATTTCAAATATTTTTATGTAATAGGTATTGCTAAGAGTTAACTCTTATACCATTGAATTTTTCATAACAACAAATAATCAATAGCTATTATTTATTTTATAGCTCATTACAGGCTAATCTCTAATACTGCAGATTGCATAGTGATTTGTATGATGACAATATTTCGTATTTAAATCAAGAACTCAGTAATACTATCTGGTACAGTAACTAAATGGCAAACAAAATGAACTAAAATATAGAATGCCTAATTAAGTTACGTACTAATATTAATAGGGAATTTTAAAAATTAGATATTTACTAATCACTGAATATATCATCTGTAAAAACAGTATCTTATTTAGCATCAAAGCATATTTTAGATTTGGTCAGATCAGTAAGATCTTTAAAATATTAAACTTGTCTCTCTTTCATAAGTTAATGGGGCATGACATTATATGTATATATACTTATATGATATAAATAGTCATAGGTTAACACATTTTCTTCCTATTGATAAAAACATTGTCATAATACATTTTTGTAGAGCAACACTCTACCACCACCAAAAAGTTGTCAGTATAAATGTGGAAATATTCCATCATTGAAGTCAATAGTTATAACAAAACTGACATTGTTACAGTACAAAAAGGATATTTGTGATGTGCACGGTGTTCTGATGCAATGCTCTTGAGCAGTGCACAACCTGAACAGCTGATGGAATGCCTGGTGGCTCAGTCGGTTAAGCATCTGGCTTCGACTCGGGTCATGATCTCAGGATCCTGGGATCAAGTCTCACACTGGGCTCTCTGTTCAGTGGGTAGCCTGTTTCTCCTTCTCCCTCTGCCTGTCACTACCCTTGTGCCTTGTGCTCATGCTCTCTCTCTCTCTCTGTCAGATAAATAAATAAAATATTTAAAATAAGAAAATTAAAAAAAACAAACTTGAACAGTTGATCATAATAGCCCTAGGAACTGAATCTGTCCCCTAAGTAAAATGGAAATGACTGGCAACCATTTAATACTATGTATCCTTGACTCTTGGACCACAATGATGAACAACTGACAGAAGTTAGACTAATCACGGTCCCTTACTGCGACTACTAAGAGGGGATTCATTCTTTTGGGGTAGGTAGACCAGATTCATTAAAAATCAGAAGTCAGTAGCCACATCTCATAGGATGAACAGAAAAAGCAAACAGAAAAACCTGGTCTGCAGAGAGGGTGGGGAAAAAGCAAAGAGAATTTTGATGTCATTTAAGTGCCTGGTTCCTGGCATACTAAAGCCTGGCTGCATCTCTGACTCTAAGTCCCAGAAACCAACTCTCTCTCCCTTGGTAGAGGAGTACCTGGAAAGTCAGAAACACACACACACACACACACACACACACACACACACACACACTTGTTTGTTTGTTTCTAAATAGAGAAACCGCCATTACTTCTTTGTCTACTCAGACATAGAGAGTCACATGATGGCAGAATTTTTTCTTATTTTTTTTTCCAAAACACTGACTACTGACTCTTAACTATGAAATTATGAGATGACGAGACACCTAAGGCCCTGACAAAAAAAAATGAAATAGCCTGTGGTCCAACCAAGGGAGCTCTTCCTAAGTGCTATCCCTTATTGTGCAGAACTAAGCATTGGCTGAAGCAGGCTGAGGATGCCAGGTGCCCCATGGGAGAAGAGACTGAGATTGTGGTTTCTTGCCTTTTGAAGTCTAACATAACTAGGACCTTTCTGATGGCTTGTGATGGTCTGCCATGAGGTCCATTGGCAGGAAAAGATGCCAAAGACCACCAAACAGAAGTCACCAAGATGGAAGGAAGGTCTGTACTATTGGCCAGGGAACAGTTCCAATGCCTTGAGTTTATAAGATGTAACATTCTGGCATAGCATAGAGTGAGGCCGGTTGCCTCCCTAGGCCTATATATCCCAGTATGTAGCTTTGCCTGCGAGCCATGGTTGAGCATATGAGCATAACTTAAAAATAAGTATCATGTTAATAAAAAATTATTAATTTTCACAACAGTCTGGAAAGTTTCAAATAATGTATTCAATATGAAAACATAATATAACTAAGTCTTCTTGTAACCAGCTTTCCCCTCTGGAAAAGCAAGACGAACTGGAATCTCTCCCCTCAAAAACCAGAGGTGATTTCCCACCTCAAAAGCATCTCCGAACACTTAGTTAGTTTGGAGATTTGTAGATTAACTCAGAGCAACATGCTGGTATATAGAAGGAGGTTTAAAATCTACTCCTCAATTTATTCAATGATTTTACAATAAATCAACTGCCTCCTCCTTGCTGTAAAATATTTCTGTTAAACAACAGGTCGATTGGCTAAGCATCTCTATTTTGTTGTTCTCTGTAAAATGTTATAGTGAGTAAAATTATATTTTTATGGTTGCATTGCTTAAAGAACACTCATCCAATAGTTTTGATTTACTAACCTAATTTATTTCCCTATGAACTGCCACTCTCAGCTGCATTTGTCTTCCTCTTCAGTCATCCCAATCATTTCTAAATACCATGGTCATAGCTCTCTGTAATACCATTATTTTTCTTTAATCTTGAAATAACACAGACTTCACAAATGAGTTTTGTTACATACAAATTTCAATAGAAATCCAATATATGAGCAAAGTTGGTTGTATATAACTTTAGACTTCTCAGAACCTTATGTTTTTTTCTAGAGTTGACTAGCAGATTTCTTTAATCTCAATTTCTTCACATAAAAATCATATTCAAACAGCTTGCATATTTTTAATTTCAAATATTAGATCACTCTTTTCCCATTTGCTTGTTGAAGATGAAGTTGTTTGGAAGAACATTGTGAAGAAGTTGATTATTAATGTCAGTAGTTGATATAAGAATATTTACCACAGGGGCGTCTGGGTGGCTCAGTGTGTTAAAGCCTCTGCCTTCAGCTCGGGTCATGATTTTAGGGTCCTGGGATCAAGCCCCGCATCGGGTTCTCTGCTTAGCAGGGAGCCTGCTACCTCCTCTCTCTCTCTCTGCCTGCTTCTCCGGCTACTTGTGATCTCTGTCTTTCAAATAAATAAATAAAATCTTTAAAAAAAAAAAGGAATATTTACCACATCATTTTATTTCTGTTAAAAGATACACTAATGCTTACCAGACTGATATTAAAAAACAGTGACAGCACTAGCCACATATTAGATAATGCCTTGGCAAGTTCTGTTAAAAAGAGGAAATTGAAAAACTCCCAACTATACTGCTTCCTGGGTCAAGAGACAGTTGATATTTTTCTAGAACCCAAACGCCACCTATTGGTGGGAAGTTTCTCTACAAAGTGTGTTTTTGAAAGAAAAAAAAATTCACACGGTAAGTGAAAATTGAGTGAGCTATAAAATATAGGGATCATGCCACGTCTGAATTACAGATCTGGCAAGTATCTTATGGTTGATTCTGAGAAAATGAACCTGACAAAAGAAAACTGTGCAGGTTGATATTTTCTCCACTGGTATTGTTTCCATTTCCAAACTTGGAATTTAGTCCCTTAATATGGTCATAGAGATCACCATATTTCTTGAAATGATCTGCATGTTTTAGACTTAGAACTATCTTTTGTTTGAATGATAGTAATGGACTAGACTTGATGGGAGTTTCTGAAGAGGAAGCATTTTCAGAAACCAAGTCAAAGAACTGAACATGAAAATAGTTTTCAGGTCTAAAAATTGGTCAGAATAAAGAACATGTTGTAGTTATAAAATAATCGAAAAGGCAGTTGTATAAATTGTTTGAATGGAATAAAATATTCAAAGTAAAAGTTAAACATTAAAACATTTGGAAAAGAAACTATCATCAACTAAATAAAACAAAGAAAATAATTCCAGAGAGAGAGAGAGGGAGAGGGAGGAAACTGTTCATCGGAATTCTGGTTTCCCCTTTTCTCATTTAGCTGGAATCTTCTCTTGAGTGAAGGTCTCAAGTCAGCGCATGTGATTTAGCTGCCCTTCTCTGACCTCCAAAAATAGTCTATGCATATTTCCCTTGCAGGACATTTCCACTGCACTGAAACTGTGTATTCATATCATTCCTCATTGTCAGAGGACTGGTTTCAGTAGCTCCAGTGGCTAGCACAGTACCTGGACAAAATGGCTGCTCATGTTGGAAGAATGAGTAAACCCCAAGTCTACAACTCCTACAAATTCCAAATGGGTGACCTTGGCTTTCAGGCAGCAGAGTCTCAGGTTTTTCCTCTACCTCATTGGTTGTTCTTTCTCGGTCTCCTGTGCTTATTTTTCCTCTTCATTCAGGTCTCTTAAGGTTGGAATGTTCCAAGACTTAGTCCTTAGATCACCTCCTTCCCACTGATACACAAATCTTTGAAAACCTCATTCAGTGTCAGGCTTTAAATATCACTAATGACTCACAAATGTGTGACTTCAGCCCAGATCGGTCCCAGGTACCCCAGACACACACATCCAACTGCCTATTGCACTTCTGTACTTAAACGTCTAATGGCATCTTAAACTTAACATGTCCAAAACACAAGTTCTGATTTCCAGCCCACCAAACTCTACTCAGGCAGTGGCAACTCCTGGCTGCATTTACAGACCCAAATCTTTGAGTTATTCTTATTCCGGCATCCCATATCCAGTATGTCAGCAAATACTATCATCTCTACTATGAAAATCTATCCAAGGTCTGACAACTTCTACCTGCCTTCACTGCTATCACCCTGACAAGCCTCCTTATATGTGATTTTCCTGCTGCTGCCTTTTCCAACCCCTCATGTTTATTTCCAATGCTGCAGCCAGAGTGAGTCTATTAAACACATCAGTTTCTGTTCAAAACCCTCCAATGGTGTCCCATTTCATTGAGTAAAAGCACGAGTGACTTCCCCATGATCTGGTCCCAGTCTGATGTCTCCTACAATCGTCTCCCACCACGCTTCTTAAAAGTCTTCTAGCAAACCTTTCCTGATTCCCCTACTTAAAATTACAAACTCATTCCACAAACTTTTGTGTTTCATTTTACTATCTTAAAACCATCTAACGGTTTTATATTTAACTTACATTTTTAATTTTATTGTCTATTTCCCTTTCCCAGAATATAAAACCCATCAGGTCAAGAATTTCTATTTTGTCTAGAGCAATGCTTGGCATACAATAGATGATGAGCATTTTTCTGATAAATATGCTTATTCAACCAATCTGTTTTGAGGACCCACTATGTTGCAAGTACTATTCTAGGCTCTTTAATTCAGTCTTTCGACAATTTCCCACCCTTTAATTTTTGGCTAATGATTGTGACTTTTGCCTGGAGTTGCACATAATTTAATGAATCATCTCTTTCCCATGCCCCCTCCCCCTTTGCTCTCCCTCTGTATCATTATGCATGTATTTCTTCTTCTATTATCCTGATTGTTCCTTTATTATATTTTATTCCTTCCCACTTTGATTTGTCTTCCTCTCTTTTCTTTTTTTTTTTTTAATTTTTAAAGGTTTTATTTATTTATTTGACAGACCGAGAGAGAGAGATCACAAGTAGGCAGAGAGGCAGGCAGAGAGAGAGGAGGAAGCAGGCTCCCTGCTGAGCAGAGAGAGCCCAATGCGGGACTCGATCCCAGGACCCTGAGACCATGACCTGAGCCGAAGGCAGAGGCTTAACCCACTGAGCCACCCAGGCGCCCCTAGGCAGTAATTTTTTACAGTTTTTTTAATTGATGAATCTCCTGCTTCTAGAACAATACTAAGCACATAGTAGGCACTCAAATTTGCTGGGTGCATGAATAAATGAGATGATGAGAACGAATAATGAATATATTTTGGTAAAGGTAATGATGACATTGGTGAATATGGGTAATCCAATTAAAGAATGTATAGATCAATTAGTATTAGAGGGTGCTAATTTTTTGTCTTTGATTTTTTTTAAAATACAAGTTGTAGGACTCATAATTTTCTTTTAATTTCTTGGATATGGGAAAACATGAACAGGACTTCAAAATCCTAGCCAGGTAAACTTTGAAGGGGTTAGTACAAAGCTAAAGTTTTTCCTTTATCCTTTAGTGTTATTAAAGTAACAAAACTATGAGGGGTAGACTCCGGACTATGGAGTCATAGTATATACAGTCTTTTGAGCCACAGTGGCATGTTTAGAGTGACTCTTGAATGGAACCATAGTCCATGGTGGCTCAAACGTGCCAGTCTCAAATCTGAGGGCAAGATAAAAGTAAACATCAAATGAGTATCAAATTAGATAATATATTCACAGCAAGAGTTCAATAAATGATAGCCATAAGCCACTTCTAGTGAAAGTCTGGGTATTCCTTGATTCTGTATTATGCTTATGGCTTTTTATGCATGTGGCGCACACACAATTCTATGATAAGGGGCTCGACAATCACTATGTCATATGGGCATTAATTTATGACTAGAATTATCTAGGTCATATACAAAAGAGACACCTTTATAAAAAAAATGTTTTTAAATTAACATATAATGTATTATTTGCCCCAGCAGTACAGGTCTGTGAATCCTCAGGCTTACATATTTCACAGCACTCACCATAGCACATACCCTCCCCAATGTCCGTAACCCAGCCACCCTATCCTACCCCCACAACCCCCCAGCAACCCTCAGTTTGTTTCCTGAGATTAATAGGAGAGACACCTTTTAAAATTGAACTTAGAAAATCATTTTTCCACACCACACAAAGGAATTACAGGGTAATTCCTTTTTCAAAATCTACCTCATAACCCACAAAGTAAATATGGATGATTTGAGATGGAAAAGGAAGTCTACTTATTCCAAAGCAATAGGAAAATATCTATCTTCTTTTACAGTCAACAGCTTGAGCATTGTGGTAACAGAAATAGTTTAGTAGCAGAGTATAATCATTACATGCCTTTTGATCTTCAAATGGTTACATTCCCAGGGGAATGCTCAGTGGAAGCTCAGAGCAAAGGCCAGCCAGAGATTGGACCCCTCAGATTTTTTTTTCTCTCAGACCTGTTGGAATGCATCCAGTGGAGGAGGGAACATGACCATGCAAATAAGGCTCCTCTGCCAGTGGGCCAGTAAGCAGAAACAAACAAGCTCCAAGTGGACAGCGGCTCTTTATTTTCCCTAATCCCTGTCTCAGAAGGGGCCTACAAGGGTAATACTCCAAGCTGGTCTCTCCATTACTCATCACTGCTCATGGCAAGTTTCTTCAGTTGAAACTGGACCCACTTTCCCATACACTTTCAACCAGGAACTGTGTGATAATTAGAGGATATGTTGTATTCTAGACACCATAATTCTGCCCACACATCCTGGCTAGTAATTTACTAGCCATGGATGTCTTTGGCCTACATTTTTATCTCTGAACTCTTTGCTCTGATATTCTGTCTAAAATTACGATTCTAATGCCAACTGAGATATAATGGTAAATTTTTCAATGAAGCTCATCTATCTTAAAACCATTTAAAAATTGGGAAAAAGTGACATTAGTGCAAAGATGATGCCATTGATAAGAGTGGACTTGGCATTTGGTTATGAGTGGACTTCAAATGGAATTGGTTAATTTCTGAAATTCTTCCTCTAAACGTTAAATATTGCACTCTAATGAACAATGGAAATCTGGTGACTACACGAATTTGAAGCATCTTTAAAAATTAGCACTTTATGTTTCTCTGAGGAAATAAAATATGAATAAAATAAAATAAATGTGAGAATCCAAACATTATTTTAAGTTTTTAATGCTATAGCTATTTAATATTTCACTTACTTAGAATATTTAAGCCAGTGATTGCTATCTGAATATGCATTGGTTTTGTCCTTTACAGAAGAATATCAGCCTTAAAATAAAATTAATAGCAACTCCACATTAACCTTTGGGATCACTAATTACTAATTAAATTGGCAATGAGCTTCTGCCATAAGATTTCATTTTAATTCCATAGAAAGTGAAGGCCTTTAAAAGCAGCTTGATCAAGTCAGGAGATTGGGGAAAAAAATATTAGCTACATTTTATTATTTTGAAATTAACTTGTTCTCCCTCTATTCTTCCAGTATGCCTCTTATGAGTACATTATAATACATCACATACTTTTTAGTTATCCCTGACATGTCCTTCTTCGCTGTTGGTTAGTTCATTCACCCATTCATTTGCCCAGTCTCTGTATCTGTTCATTTTCCTCAGTTGCAGTCTATAAGAAAAAGATTGTGACCAGCAAAGCAAAATTGAAGGAGTGAATGAATTATTGCACAGACACAGAAAGATCACAAAATCATAAAAAAGATGATGAGCCACTCTTTCTTTATTATTATCATTATTTTTAAGCCCAAACCAGATGCTCTCCAGTTATCTAAGAAGGAAAATGGATGGATGTTCTGTTCTCTTTAGGGTATCATTGTAGTGTACAAATGTTCCCTGAATATCATGGGTGTGTGTGTGTGCGTGCGTGTGTGTGTGTGTGAGAGAGAGAGAGTGAGACAGAGAGAGACAGAGACAGAGAGAGACAGAGAGAGAAAGAGAGGAGAGACTGGTCTAGCCTGGGAAGCACACCCACCTCTTGGTCAGTGGTAGGCAGCACCTGCACAGAAATGCTTACCAAGACTGTATCCAGTAGTGGAAAGGTAGTTTTTCAAAGCCAATCTGAGAGTGCTGTTCACCAAAGGATGGGTAAGTGATGCTGGATAAATTAAAACAACTGATGACCACTACCTTCACTCCCATTAAATAAGTATTGAACACTCCAAATCATGCTGTATTCTAAAAGTGTGCATGTTGAAATCCCTGCTTCTGTTAGCTTATAGGCAGAGAAACTCATTGAGATCATTGAATTTCTTTTGTAAGGACATTCAGATTATTCTTATGTTTTTCCCCTTTGCCATTATAAGCAATGCTGTGATAAACATACTGTCAAGTTTGTATACTTACAGTTTTTACTTGTGATAAATTTCTAAAAATGGAACTCTTGAGTCAAAGGATTTACAATTTTACTTATTAGGAATATGTGTAGTGACATTGAAAAATATCTAGAAGAATATATATGAAAATATATTTTGGGGGTATTGAGTTTGATAAGTTCTTTATAGATTTTGGATACTAACCCTTTATCCAATATGTCATTTTCAAATATCATCTCCCATTCCATAAGTTGCCTTTTAGTTTTATTGATTGTTTCCTTCACTGTATGGAAACTTTTAATCTTTTTTAAAATTTTATTTTATTTTATTAACATATAATGTATTATTTGCTTCAGGGGTACAGGTCTGTGAATCCTCAGTCTTACACAATTCACAGCATTCACCATAGCACATACCCTCCCCAATGTCCATAACCAAACCATGCTACCTACCCCCCCACAACCCCAGCAACCCTCAGTTTGTTTCCTGAGATTAAGAGTCTCTTACAGTTTTTCTCCCTCCCTGGTCCAATCTTGTTTCATCCCCCCTCTCTTTCCCCCATGACCCCCGTTGTGCTTCTCAAATTCCTCATATCAGAGAGATCATATGATAATTGTCTTTCTCTGATTGACTTATTTTACTTAGCATAATACCCTCTAGTTCCAGCCATGTTGTTGCAAATGGCAAGATTTGGGGCTTTTTGATGGCTGCATAGTATTTCACTGTAGGCATATACCAATCTTCTTTATCTATTCATCTGTTGATGGATATCTAGTTTTTTTCCATAGTTTGGCTGAAGCTTTTTTTTTTTTAAAGATTTTATTGATTTATTTTGACAGACAGAGATCACAAATAGGCAGAGAAGCAGAGAGAGAGAGAGAGAGAGAGAGAGAGGAGGAAGCAGGCTCTCTGCCGAGCAGAGAGCCCGATGCGGGGCTCGATCCCAGGATCCTGGAATCATGACCTGAGCCGAAGGCAGAGGCTTTAACCCACTGAGCCACCCAGGCGCCCCAAGGCTGAAGCTTTTTATCTTGATGAGGTCCCAATAGTTCATTTTTGCTTTTGTTTCCATTGTTTCTGGAGATGTGTCTAGTAAGAGGTTGCTGTGACTGAGATCAAAGAGGTGGCTGCCTGTTTTCTCCTCTAGAAATTTGATGGTTTCCTATCTTCCACTTAGGTCTTTCAAACATTTTGAATTTGTTTTCGTGTATGGTGTAAGAAAATGGTCCAATTTGGTTTTTCTGCGTGTTCTCCAGTTTTCACAGCACCATTTGTTGAAGAGACTGTTTTTTTCCCCCTGTTGGATATTCTTAACTGCTTTGTTGAAGATTAGTTGATTATACAGTTGTGGGAACATTTTGAGGTTAAGAAATGGGCAGAAGACATGTTCTGAAAGACATGTTCCAAAGAAAAAAAAGACATGTTCCAAAGACACTGTTCCAAAGAAAACATCCAGATGGCTGACAGACACATGAAAAGATGCTCAACATCACTCATTATCAGGGAAACACAAATCAAAACCACAATGAGACACCACCTCACACTTGTCAGAATGGCAAAGATTAATAAATCAGGAAACAATAGCTGTTGGCGAGGATGTGGAGAAAGGGGAACCCTCTTACACTGTTGGTAGGAATGCAAACTGGTACAGCCACTCTGGAAAACAGTATGGAGTTTCCTCAAAAAGTTAAAAATAAACCCAGCAATTATATCCAAAGAATACAAAACTGCTCATTCAACAGGGCACCTACACACCAATGTTTATAGCAGTAGTGTCCATAATACCTAGATTATGGAAAGAGCCCAAATGTCCATTGACAGATGAAAGGATAAAGAAGGTAAGGTATATTTATATACAATGGAATATTACTCAGCTATCAAAAAGAATGAAATTTTGCCAATTGCAACGATGTGGGTAGAATTAGAGTGTATTATGTGAAGCGAAATAAGTCAGAGAAAGATAATTATCATATGATTTCACTTATATATGAAACTTAAGAAACAAAACAGATGAACATGAGGGAAGGGAAGGAAAAATAAGATTAAAAACAGAGAGGAAGGCAAACCTTAAGTGACTCTTAACCACACACAATGAACTGAGGGTTCCTGGGAGGAGGAGGTGGAGGGATGGTTAAATGGGTGATGGATGTTAAGGAAAGCACTTGTGATGAGCACTGGATGTTATATGTAAGTGATGAATCACTGAATTCTACTCTTAAAACTACTACACTATATATTGACTAACTTGGATTTAAATTTAAAAAAAAAAGAATATATGAAAATGTAGTCAAAGTCTACTACTGTGGTATATTTATAATCATGAGAAGGTCTGTCAAAATAGGATCGGGAACTTACTCAGAAAAAAAGAAAACTTCTAGAATGCTTCGTTGGCCTCATTGTTGCTTCTTCTCTACTAGGAATTTGAAATTTTCTTCCTAAGAAGAAAGTTTTAAGTGGCCTAATATTCCCTTAGTTAAAAAATTAAAAAAAAAACTTTTAATTTTGACATAATTTCAGACACAGAAGGTTGTAAAAACAGTACAAAGAACTATATATAGACTTTATCCAAATTCTCCAAATAGTCACATTTTATATTTGCTCTATCTTGTCTCTTTTTATATATAAAAATGTGTGTGTATACATACATACATATATATGTATGTATAAAATATTTTTTCTGATCTATTTAAGAGTAAGTTGCAGAAATCACATTGCTCTAACCCTGTTCAAATTCTGATGTTTACTGATAATTTTTAACTCCCCTCCCCCAACTTCCCCTCTGAGCTATCTGATGAGAAAGGCTGATGCTCTTTCCTTAGTTGCTGTGGGGAGATTTAGCTCATTCAAGCCCCTACCTCCTCCCTAACCACAATGAAAACCCTGAACTGGTCTTCTACTTTTGGTCCCTCTGACTTGTTTGGGAGGCTTGCCCTGTTCTCCCAAGACCCATCAATTGTGTAAGCAATAATCTTTTTCCCTTGTTAGATGTGTATGGTATCATAAATCTTGATGCCAAAAGGGTAAATTATGGGTAAAGACCCATCCTTCACCTGCAGAGTGATCACAACAAACCCTAAATATAATCTCTCTGGTGGGAAAAAACTCCGTTGCAAATCCAGATTTAAGTCTTGAGTATTCAAAGCTGAAACAAGGCTGCTGGAAAATGCTTCTGGTTGACCCTTTTCTAATGGATTGCCAGGTGATAGAAAGTGAAAGGTGGTGGATAGAGCATTATACTATTTGTGCTTTTGAACTTTGTAAAAGTTCTCCTTTCTCGAGTCAGGCTTGACTGAGATCTGACAGAAGAGATCCCATGTTAAAGACTCTTTTTCAACAGACCTCTTTCTGCCTCTTTTGTTAAATTACCCTAGAAATTCAAAGAGCTACCAAAAACTAAAGGGGAGGTGTGGTTTCTAGAAATTGTAACACTGTTACTAAATGTTGGATTAATCAATGGTCTTCACATTTTAATGTAGACCTTTTTGAATTATTTATAAGAAATATTTTTTCTTATAAAGGATGAGGGTCTTTTTTTCCATTAAAAAAATCAAACCTATCCCTGACCAAAAATTTCACTTCTTACTCTAATTATTAATCTCACTTTCCCGTTAAAGCTAAATTCTTGAAAGAGTAGTGGCCACATGATGCCCTCATCTTCATATCTTTTTAGTGTCACTTCTCTGTCCTCCCTCTAGCACCTGATCACTTTTGGCCACTCCTTCCTTTGGCATCTGATTGAACATCATCTTTATTTGCATGGCTTGCTCCTCCCACTCTATGAATGCTGCCTTTGCTCAGGGTCCCATGCATGTCCCTATATTCACTATTCAATGAACTGATACAGTTCTATTCATCCATCTCCCTCATTTCCACAATAATCCAACATCTAAACCTGTAGCCTAGTCTTCTCCTAAACTTCAGGATCTTAGGCTCATCTCTTAGTGCAGTGGTCTACTCTAAAGTCTCATAGGTACTTTAGCTCCAGTGATTACCTCCTTCATGCCCTTTACTTGCTTATATATTCAACATTCTGTCAGACCATAATTCTTTTTTTTTTTTTTAAAGATTTTATTTATTTATTTGACAGACAGAGATCACAAGTAGGCAGAGAGGCAGGCAGAGAGAGAGAGAAGAAGAAGCAGGCTTCCTGCTGAGCAGAGAGTCCGATGCGGGGCTCGATCCCAGGACCCTGGGATCATGACCTGAGCCGAAGGCAGAGGCTTCAACCTACTGAGCCACCCAGGCGCCCTCAGACCATAATTCTAACATTAATCCCATTGTCTAAGTCAGAAAGGAAGAGTTGTTTGTTCCCCACATCCAAGTTCTGTTGAGTCCAATTCCTATATATTTCTCAGATTCACTCTCTCCCTTCCTTTATATCTCCTCTACTACCTGACTATAATAAGAAAGTTAGTACTGATTCATAAAAATCCAATTCACTACATATTTTAGAAATTTCAATTCTATCCACATCTTTGTTTCTTCTAACAGTTTTCAAATACCTCCACACTTCAAAAATTCCCACTATCTTCATGACAACACTCATTATAAATACATATAATATTTGGTAACATCTTCTGGAACTTACTTTCTGCAAAAATCAGAGAAAATGGCTGAAAGATATGAACATTCATCTTATTTGATCTCCTGATTTATTTAGAATGAAATGTCCAGTTCTTAGTGAAAACAGTTGAGGGATTGAAACATTGTTCTTATTGCTTCTGACAATAAACCACCATCACTTTTTTTGTTTGTTTGTTTTTTTGTTATTTCTCCTGGAGTTACTCTTCACATTTGATTCATTTTTCCATATAAATATTCATTTTCTTACACTTAGTTGTTGCATAGGTGACTTCTCAATGTCTGGGTGCTATTCTTGAAGGAGCCACCCTAAAACTTGGTGTTTCACTGTTCATTTTTCAAGTCTGATTCCAGATGTTTGCAAATATCCTTTGTATTTGATTAATTTCATTTAAAATTTCAAACAAGTAAAAAGACAGCTCAGAAGAGGCAAATCCCATTCATCAGAGAGCAAAATATAAGCTGATTTTCTTGGATCCATATTTCCTATTAGATCACACAGTACTTCAAAGGTTGAGATTAAGTTTTAAAAATGTGTCTGTACTACATGCACAGCTTCATAATGAGCATTCCGTCTTGGCTGGGAAAGTTTTTCCACTATTATACCTTCATTCTACATCATTTTCCAATAATGAAGTGAGACTAAAAAGAATAAATAATTTTTCCTCAAAGCTCCAAAAATGACACACGTGGAGAAAAATACTCCTGCCAGAATGATTTCTGCAAAGACTCAGAAAATGGTTATTCATAAGGTCAAACAAAAACCTCAGATTTAATTTTGTGTTTTGTTTTGTTTTGTTTTGTTTTGTTTTGAAGTAGACTCCACACCCAGCATGGAGCCCAATGCAGGGCTTAAACTCACAACCCTGACACCAAGACCTGACCTGAAATCAAGAGTCAGACACTTAACTGACTGAGCCACCCAGGCCCTCTTCAGATTTCATTTTTTAATATTTCACTAAACACCAATGAAAGTACTATTCATTGTTACAACATCACTATATTTTTCAACATTTTGTATAACTAACAAAAATTCTGTAGAGATGCAAATCTATTTAGCTAAAGGACCTATATGAAAATAACACAAGAGTCAGAACAGGACTAAAAGAGAACAATGAGTGATGTTCTATAAACACTGACAATGAGGAAGAGAAAGAAAATGTTGGAAAGAATCATTATCAACTATTTCTCTCTCTATATATACATACACACATACACATACAACAAACACACACACAGAGAAAAAGCCAAAGAGACACATACAGACTAGTAAAGACCACAATTTGATACAGAGGAGACAGTTAACAATATTTTAATTTATTCTGATATTGCTGCTTGACCAATACTGGTTCCAGATGATCTGAGAATTAATTTGGTTAAGAGAGGAAGTGAACCTCTTTTGATTAAAGATGAACCTTTTCAGTTCAATGAGAAGGAAAAAAATAGCAGAAGATACAGTTGACATGTAACATGGTTTTATAGATATTTATCAGATGGCAAAAAAATTGAGGACTTGGCTTGTTCAAAATCAAAAATTTATTTGTTTTGTTCCTCTGCAGATTGTTTACAGATACTGAGAAAAAGCTGGAACATCTAGATTTGTAACTAGCTTTAAAACACACTGGAAATTAAATTCTCAAATCACTGAACTTGAGATACATGAACACTTCTGTCACTTAGAAAAATGGAAGATTGGGACGCCTGGGTGGCTCAGTTGGTTGGACGACTGCCTTTGGCTCAGGTCATGATCCCGGGGTCCCGGGATTGAGTCCCACATCAGGCTCCCAGCTCCCTGGGGGAGTCTGCTTCTCCCTCTGACCTTCTCCTCGCTCATGCTCTCTCTCACTGTCTCTCTCTCAAATAACTAAATAAAAT
>NW_019154158.1:3905591-4053972 GCF_002288905.1 Enhydra lutris kenyoni
GCTCCCTGCTCAGCAGGGAGCCTGATGCGGGGCTTGATCCCAGGACCTGATCATGACCTGAGCCGAAGGCAGAGGCTTTAACCCACTGAGCCACCAAAGTGCTCCTATGTTGGAATTATTTTTGATGGCTGAGCTAATGCAAAGGATAGATTGTCAATCCCACTCTCCAGACTCAGAGATTTTTACCCAGTATCAACCTTTACTAACAGCTTTAAAGGAAAGAGACAATCAAGAGACTCAGGGAAGGGTGAAAGGATGGGGGTGGTGGGCATTAAGAGGGCACATGATGCGATGAGCACTGGGTGTTACATGCAACTGCTGAATTACTGAACACTACATCTGAAACTAATGATGTGCTATGTTGGTAAATTCAATTTAAATTAAAAAAAAGAAGTATATGAAAAAAAAAAAGACAGCCTAGGAAACTAACACAGGTAGGTTTTCTGTCATAATTCTTAACTGCACAAAGGAGTTCTTAGGTAATAGATAAACAAAGAGAGATATTGTCAAAAGTGTCTGTGCTTTCGACTATATGTAGAAATAAAACCAGTCTAGAATAAGAAAAAAAAAAAAAAGAGAGAGACTCAGATGGACTAGAAAGGTCTGGAGCCTCTCACGTGTCTTCGTGAGTCTATCTTTTTTTACCACATTGGACATAAGAACAACAGACATGGTCCCCATAAGGCTTTGTGGGATTCTTCACACTGCAAAGAACATTAAATTTATGAAATATTTCCATGATATACTTCAGAGTGTGGTATATAGCTTAGGTGAAATTCTAGGGAGTCATGTCTTGTGGATTATGGATTCATTTATTAAATAATCCTTTAGCCAGAGACATCCTGCTGATCAGATTTCCTCCTCCTGGCAAATATCAGTTTAGTTTATTTATCTGGAGGTCCAGTTGACAAGGAGCACAGACTAGTCTTTTCTTCTTCTAGATGAGGGTTTCTTTCCTATTAAGGGAAGGAATGGAGCTAAGCCCAACTCCCATAATTCCTTCCTCCCAACAGCACTCAAGATGTTTTACACACTGAACAAATGTTCAGAGTGAAAGGATATATCCATACTGAAGATGATAAAGTTAAAATAAAGGAATCTTTTTTGGGTTTCTTTCTTATTCCTGGAAAGACTACTGCTGAATTAATAAGAGAGATTTTGAAACAATGGATAGTGATGGATGGGAAATAATTATAAGTTTGGCACAGATTCATAAAAATCCCAATTCACTGTAAGTCTAGAAATTTCAATACTGTCTTTTTTTCTCCCTGCAGCTTTCTCAAATGTCTCCAGAGTTGAAAAACTTCCACTAAATATCTTTACCAGAAAACTCATCATAAATTTCTATTATATTTGATAAAATATTCTGGAATATTTCTTTTGGAAAAAAATAAAAAGATAATGGCTGAGACATAGCCAATATTGGTATTATTTAATCCATTGCTTTAGAATAAGTATCTGGTTCTTAGTGATCCTTGAATTAAGGTATTCAAATATTATCCTTTTCATTTGCTTTTGTTTGTTTGTTTGTTTGTTTGTTTGTTTGTTTTGTGATTCTCAGTGGGCTGATGTTTCTTGTTGGTAAAAGTACCTTATTCTAAATCTCTTTCAAAAATTCAGAATGGAGAGCCGGCCAGCTCAGTCAGTAGAGCATGTGACTCCCGATCTCAGAGTTGTGAGTCCAGCCCCACATTAAGCATAGATCTTACATTAAAAAAAAAAAAAAATTCAGAATAACTAAGGACCAGTTGCTGGTTTTACAACTATCTTGCAAACTTACAAACTCTCCAAGTTTCTGCAGGACAAACAACAACAACAACAACAAAAACACAAATGTTTTTACTCTATGCTATGTTTTATTCTTCTAAAAATTTATATTTTGATCTTTTAATTGCATGGATAATAGTTATGAAAATAATCATCCAGTAACAAATAAGTGAGTTTTAATAATATTTGAAAAGGTATAATTTAAGCAAGTAAGTCATGTCATTCATGTAACATTCTATTTTCTTGATTCGTTCTTTAGTTTTTTCAAATATATTTATTTACTTAATTTATTTATATGAGAGAGAGTGAAAGTGAGAGAGATCACAGAGGGAGAGAGAGAAGCAGACTCACTATTAAGGAGGGAGCCCAATGTGAGGCTCGATCCCAGGACCCTGAGATCATGACCTGACCTGAAGGCAGAAGCTTAAATGACAGCCATCCAGGCATCCCTTGTTCTTTAATTTTAAAATATAATTTTTTAAATGTGTTATATTTTAAAGATATATTGCATATGGGTAAAATATTTCATATATGAACTAAATAAAGCTACACATAAATGGTTGAGCAGTCTCCATAATAGTAGATATTATTTTGTTGCATGTATATTCTTATGACAAATTAAATGCAGCCATGCTATTATGCAATACCTCTAAATATCTGACATAGCCTATTAAGAATTGCCAGTAATACTCTTGCCATAAAAATAGCTAGAATTTATTTGACAGGAAAATATAACATGTGCTTTATAATGCATTTCTAATGGGCTATGAATATACTAAGCCTAACCACGGACTATTTGTTTATTCCCTGATGACTGCTATTTCAACTCAGTATGTAAAGCAGCCTTCTCAAAGTACCCTATGCCCCTAGCAAGTATTTTCTAAAAAGCTTGCCAAAATAAAAATACTCCCGCCTCATCAATTACCACTTGCATACACCAATATGGTTTAATCACATCAACTATATTTGGCTTTGGCTGACATTTCATAATCCACAATGTGTTACATTGTGTACACTGAGAATACAAAGATAACAGATATGACTACTTCCTTTAACAAGGTAATATCTGAATGGAAAAGCTGACAAGTAACTAATACATTTTGGTAGGTATCTATTTGAGAGTTTGCCCTGAAGGTTTGGGTTTTGAAAGAGGGTAGGGCTTGGAAAGTTCTTAACTAAAAAGGAAAAAAATCGTATTTTCACTTAAAAAAAATCACTCTAGCCTCAAAATTAAAGATAGAAAAGTCCAGTTAATAATCCCAATTTGAGGGATGCCTGGGTGGCTCAGTGGGTTGAGTATCTGATCTTGGTTTCAGCTCAGGTCCTGATCTCAAGGCTGTACAACCAGCTCCGCACTCAGAACAGAGTCTGCTTGGGACTGTCTCTCCCTCTCTCTCTGCCCTTCCCTATCACACTCTCTCTCTCAGATAAATAAATAAATCTTTAAAAAGTCCCAACTTGAATCTAATTAAAAGAAGGGAAACTTAGAAAGGAAATTTATAAATGTGGCAGATAGGCAGAAATGGCCATCAAACACAATTGTGTCCACCAAATATCAGAATACTCACCAAGCCAGAAGATGGGGGCCACGGCTTATTCATCTTCGTGTACCAGATCGTAAAATAAAGCACTGGCTCAAAAATGTTTTTCAAACCAAACTTAAGGAACTATTTTGGAAATCAAAACTTGAAGCAAAAATTAATCTGATTATCTATGTGCCACTCCCCTTCCAAAAATGCTCAAAGTGACAAATAATGCAAGAAGACTGTATTTTTTATTAGCTTACCAAAATGGATTTATATTTATCTTTTGTTTCTTTTAGACTCAATGAAAACACTAAATGGTAGAATAATGTCTATAAATTGGCAACTAGGAGAAGAAAGTATCCAGAAAACCCAGTCTTCAGAATTGGTGGCCGAGTAATTTGGAACTGGCATAAGTCATTCAACAAACATGTGCTGAAGGCCCTACTGTTCATTGGGCCTTAGAAATAAATAGTCGTATGAGTTTTTCATTTACACACTGTTTGAAAAGAATATATGGACTATGGAAATTACCACAGTTTTTCTTTCCTATATTTCCTACTCTTCCCCCCTTTCTGAGGCTTCTTTCAGTCCCTTCAGGAATCACGCAGCAAACAGGGGTTGAAAAGAAAACCTGAGGTAGGGCCAGAGAAATTTGACATTAGGGTCAGTGCCTCCCTTGTACGAAAGGACCCGCATTGCTGCTGTGTCTTGGTGAGGAGACAAAGAAAGCAGAACACAACATCTGCATTCACTGACAAACTTGAGATGCTCTGTTCCATTCCTTTTGAGAACTTCCCCTGCCTATAGGGAGGGAGCTGGGGGAATCAGTAGGATTGAAAGTGAGTTCAGGTGAATTATCTGACAGGCCTTTCTGACTATTTTAGGTAACCATAGAGTCTAAGTATTACCTGCATGCTTCCAGGGTCACCACAGGGTGAAGTCTTCCCAAGGAAGGCTCCTGAGCCAGTTTGCTTCAGCTCTGGAGGTTGTAGGTCCCTTGGTCCACCAGGCTTCAATGGGTTAACTGACTGCAATGGGGAAAGGGAAAAGAGAGCCTGGAGTTGCTATGGTGATAATGATGGCAATCTGGTCATAAAGTTAGCTAGCATCACAGAGTTTGTGGGGACTCATTCAAATACCCCACTCTTACAACTTTTGGTTCTGAGTTCTATAATGCATAGATTATGCTAGTGAACACCTGGCTTATAAAAAGGAGTCAAGAAAGGGGAGCTACTATTATTATTTTTATTTCTATCATCATCAGTCATCATCAACATCACCATTACCATCTTCTCTCATGAAGGACAGTGTTCTAACTGCCAGTCCTAGTTTTCCCAACTGAATCTACAAATTTAAAATTTGATTTTCTAATGTTCCAGGTAAGATTATGCAAGCAAAAGAGAAGCAGCAGCATTTACCAATGGCTTGAAGATTGTAAACAATATGCAGTTTCCTCCTCCTCCAAACTATACTAGCCTGAGAAAAAGATGGCAATGGCCGCCATCACACTCTTAAGTGGGTTCATCCCAAGATGCACTGTGATTGTTCTTTTTATTTTTATTTTTAAGCCTGGAGCATTGGGGATATTTCAAGCAATCGGCTAACTTACCCTCAAAAGGAAAAAAGTCAAGTAGTGCACAGACAGTGGGTGGATCAGGATGTTGAGAAATAGTCACCATACGGAGAAATGCTTAGACTTAGACATTTATAAATAATTAACTTATTGTTCTTTGTCTGCCTCTTTCTTCTCCCTTTCTCTACCTCCCACCCAAGTTGAAACAAGGATTCTATTACCAAGCGAGTTTGTTGTGAAAGAAAGAGCCCAGGATCTAATGGTGCCTTATTTCATTTTCTTTGAAATCTGTTATGGCTCTGTAGACAGATCCTGTAAGAATCATCATCCATTGGATGCATCGAGATCCAAAGTAAAGATACCTTTTTGAAAATTTTTCAAAATGCATTTCAGTAAAATGAAGGGCTTAGAGAATGGGACAATCTAGGACTCAATCAGTTACAATGTTAGAATTCTCACCACAGATTCAATTTTATATTTTAAAAACTTCTGTATTATTCCAGAACACGTTTATATTAGGAATGAATTTATTTTTTATTCTCCATGTTCTGTGATGTAAGGGATTATTTTCATACTATAAAAGATATACAAAAAAGTGATGAGTCTGGGAAAAGCCAAATATTTAGTAGACCTAGAAGGTTTTATTTTATTCACTTTTCAATTATTTATTAGGTACTCAGTAATTACCAAGGCCCCAGGCTATTGAGGTGGAGGAAGGATCTGCTTTCTGGATTTGAATGGCCACTTCAGTGTGTTTATTAGAACTGAAAATTCTAAATGTGGTTTGTTCATCCATCATTTCAAGCAAGTTACTGCAAAAAAGGCCTGAGAGTTTCAATATATGTTCAGACAGCTGTGCACACTAAAGGGGACAGATGGGTTTCAACAGTTCTCTGATTGTCCGAATTCTTTTTAACACCTGTGTTAGAGAATGCTGGACCACCTTTATGAGCATGAGATCACCTTAACATTTTCTGCCCATAATTTTGAATAAAGGGCCAGCCAACTCCAGGTGGGTGGGAACTGACCTTTTTTTTATGGACACCTGCACTTGAACTCATTCAACTCCATCAAGTTTAATAAGCTGAGGGAAAGGAAGAATCCATTAATGGAACTGAAAGCTTTCTCTTCAAAAGGAACTTGTTAAGAAAACAAAGTGATCTTAAAACATACATACACACTAGCAAGATTTGGCACAACATAAAAAATAATAAAACTGAAAAAAATTTTTTCAGAGTCTTGTGCTTATTAAACATTTAAAATAAATCCAATGAAAATAGTTCAGGTGTGACTTTGTGGTAAAACCAAGAGAAATTTTCTTAAATTTAAAACACAAAATATTTCCAAGTATTTTTAATCCCACTTTTATTATCTGAAAAGTGAGTATGATAATTATCCAAATAAAATATGTTTTACTTTTTTAAAAAATTGTGTTTTTTAAGTTACATACAGTAAAATTCACTTTTTGGTGTACATTTCAATGAGATTGGACATCAACCCAAAACTTTCCTCATACCACCATTATGTAGTCTACCCCCATTTTCACTCTCAACCCCTGGAAACCACCATTTTTTAAGAATAAAATGGATGTATAATTATGCAGTATCTAGTCTTGGAGGTCTAGCGTAATTCATTTGAGATTCCTGGTATTATGTCATTAGTATATTGCTTTGTATTGCTGAATAGCATTCTGTTGTGTTCATCTGTCACAGGTTGTTTATCCATCTCCTGGTTGAAGAACATCAAGGATTTTTCCAGTTTGGTGTAATTATGAACTAAGCTATTATAAATATTTGCATATATGCATTTGTGTCAAATAATTTTTCAATTCTCTTGGGTAAGTTACGAAAAGGGGAATTGCTGGGCTAAATTTTATGTGTACTTTTCACTCGATAAGAAACTGCCAAGCCAACTTCCGAAGGGGCTCTACCATTTGCGTTCCCTCAAGGAACATGCAAAAATTTCAAGCCTCTACATCTTCATCAGCATTTACATTATCGTGTTTTAATTCTTTTTAAATTTTAGTCCTTCTAATATTTGTGTAATGGTAGACTTTGCCTTAATCAAAGTATTTTTCTTAAAAAAAACCTCCTTAGTAAGTAGGAGTTACCAGCACTGATTGAGTTTCTCACCCTGGAACTTGTACTTTGCCCTGCCTGTTGCTTTTTCCAAATATACCCAACCTACCAGACTAGCTGAAAGCCTCAAGTACATGCACTCACAGGCCGAAATAACACAGCACTTAAAGAATAAAATTACTTAAAAGAAATCCAACACCTCAACAATATATGCCATCCGAAACACAAGCATTAGAACAAACCAACCAAAACTTTAAAATCATCAAAATAAATGTATTGATGGAGATAAGAGCAGGTATTAATAATATGAAAAAAGAGATGATAAAAAGGAACAAGTGGGAAATATTAGTTATCTCAAATATAATAGTTGAAACAGAGTCTACAATGTATGGAATAGAGTAAGGTGGATATGGCTGAAGAAGGAATCAGTGAGTTGAAAAGACAAAATAAAAATAATGATACAACCTTTTTTATCAGGATTGGAGATGGGTTCAAAAAGTGCCAGGCTGGGAGTAGAAAATTAAAACATGGTAAATTTTCATTTTTCCACCTTTAATTCCAGATACTCTTTTAACAACTACATCAAGAATAGTATTTCCAAATGATCTAATAACTTTGACCTCATAACTTGAGTTATAGTTGCTCACAGATAAGTAATGCATTATACTATTTCCCTTTTCCTCCTTATTCTTGCTTTCTTTCCCAGCTTCCATCAGAATATGCTGCCCATATCTTTATGTCCCTGTGACTGCATGGGATATAGAAAGACAGGAACTTGTGAGTTTCTGAAGTCAGAAAGAACTGGGTTGAGTCCCATAAACTTGGGCAATTAAATTAACCTCATTAAGTCTTAGTTTTCTCATCCATGAAAAGGGCTTAATATTACCTATCTGATAAGATTTTTCATCATGACTAAATTGAATAATGAATACCAAATATCTAGCATGGGGCCTGAGACACAGTAGATATTCAATAATTCACTCCTCCATACCCTTTAAAACCTGCATCGTTCCAAATCCCAGATGTTGAAATGCATTTGACTTGGGGAAAATATTCTGACAGCACCATTAAGGAGACACCCTATAAGGCAAATACACTTGGGAAAAGTTATGCTTGAGATAAGGAACCTATTCACAAATTCACACTGAGTTATAATTAATTGATACAAATCTCTTTCCAGAAAATTTCTTAGAGGAAAGAGAGAGAGAGAGAGCAAGTGAACAATGAGAGTCCTGGATGTCTGAAGTAAGAAATGAATGAATAGAAGGGAGACCTGAGTCCATCAAAAGTAAGCACTACCTATCTTAACTTTTGTCTGAGAATGGCCATGTGTCTCCGAATCTAGCTTAGAAGGCAATTTTTGTGTGATCTTGGTCTTTGGGCAGCATATTATGTTCATCAGCCATATGGTAAATGAATCTTTGCTATGTAATAAGGCTTTTCCATTAATACTAGGCTTTTTTCTGAAGGCTATGCTGTGACAAGTTGTATTATAGTAAAATTTAACTGTGGTGCATGAAAACTTTCCCTTTCTGAACTATATAATCCAAGTGCCTTTGAAGCATATCAACACAATTCCTGGCCCAGGAGTCAAGGGAAATTTGTGTTCTCATTTGGTGAGAAATGGGGAAATTTGAGTTCTCATTTGGTGAAAATTCAAGATTTTGACTTGCCTGTACATTCGCCTGGGAGAGATGTGAATCTGGTACTGACATATATGTCTATTGTGAGTCTGATAAGAACAGCCTCTCCAGTGACCCCTGTATCTGCAGCATAGCCAGCACTGCCCCAGTCCCCTCATGAAAGTGAAATGTTATCAAAAAAGTCATTTTTCCCACATGTACTAAGCACTGCATTTATTGACTTCTTAAATAGTATCTAAAGATAACAATGATCTTAACTTTAAACTATGGCTTTTAAGATCAGAGTGCTGGAAATCTTAGTGGAATGTGCCTGAGCTATGTTCTCTCCCCTGAATTTCCATATTCACACCTTCCTTGTTTTATCATTTAACCGTTCTGTGTGTAGGGCATTCATTTCTCATCATGTTAAGAAGTGATTTTGAAAAAAAAAAAAAAATAAGCCACCGCCAGGTAAAAATTTCATCAATGTTATGAGTTTCTGGAAGGCAGAAATACATCTTATTTATCATAATGTTCCTTTCATCACGGAGGGAGAGTTCTTCAACACCCAGCATGTTTCAGACATTGTATTAGGTGTCTAAGAAACAATGACAAGACAACCTCATTGCCTGCCAGGAGGACACAGTAAAAACAGTGTATATCTGAGACCGCTCGTGTATCTGGCAGAATTGCAAATGTCTAGGCTGCCCCCCGCCCCTCAATCTCCTGAATCAGAATCGGTGTTGAGTGTCCTGGGAATTATACCACTTCTTGTGGGTTAGAGATTGTGTCATGTTCTTCATTTTCTTCTCAGTGCTAAGCACAAAGCCCAAGGCAGAGTAGACACATGATACCCATTTGTTAACTTCAAACATCCCACAAATATTTAAGTGCTTTCTATGGGCCAGACATTTCTCCAGACAAAGTCCCTGTTTCTCTGCAGTTTATATGCAGGAAAAGGGAAGGGGAGACAATAAGCAATAAACAATACACATAATGAGGTAGGACAGTCAGCTGTGTTATTAAATAGGGGACCAGAAGAGGCCCCCTGGAGAAGGTGACATCTGAGCAAGGACCTGGAGAAGGCGAGTAAGTGAGTCTAGTAGATATTTGGAGGAGAATCCCAGGAAGAAAGAAGAGTTAGGGCAAAGGAACTAAGTCAGAAGCGTGCCCAAAACACGACAGCCACAGCGAGCACCCTCATGGGCCAGGATCAGGGCAAGCAATGGGGAGAGGAGGTCAGAGAGGCAGGAGGGGAGACCATGTGCCATCCAGTAGGCTGCTGTAGGACTCGAAGTTAAATTACAAAAAGAATTAATGACTGGATGAACTAATGAATGAAGTTGCTGCAATATCATGTGATCAGTACTAAGAAATTCTGTGGTGAGCCCATTGTTAGAGGCATTCAGATATTGATTTAATAGAAGATATTTTCTTTTGCAATTAGAAGATGCATTTTGCTATCATCAGTCTTGCCATGAGCCGGTGAAAATTAAATATAGTTCTAATAAAAGCAATGCTCTTCATATTTTCTTTTTCCTTAATCTGTCCACTATTTTCAAGGGGAAATAATTTCTATTCTTGCTTTTCCTAAGAAAACTAATTAACCAACATAGCAGAGGGAGAATAAAAGCCTGTGTTCTGTCTTTCAATTTAGAGTTCTTTCCATTAGCTCACATCATCTCAAGATATCAGGAGTGTCCAACAAATCGGTTCTATGATTCCAAGGGCCATAAACACCATAGTGGCCCAAAGTGATGGCCCTAACATTCACTATCTCCACCAAGTAAACACATTTTAAAAGGACCTTGCAGAGTATTTTGTGCATCAATGTTCTCTAAGGTTGTAGTACAGATTCTTCCTATAGCATTAGACACTGCCTTTTAACAGGTTCAGTTATGTCACAAATGTTTCACACCTTTTGATAAGATTATGTTAATTAGCTTGTCATAGAAAAGCTAAACAAACAACCAAACCAAACACTAGTCAAATACACACACATGCACTGACCCCACAAAGAAATAACTCAGTGTCAAGTTTTGAGAAGAATACGGTAACAGATGAGAGGAAGAAGAGGAAATGTTTCCAGCCTGATTATTTTATATGAAGTCATCAAACTAATTTCAGAATCTTTTTTCAAAGTGTATAGGGTGGCAGATTATTACATCTTATGGTTATTTAATTAAATTGGGATTATTAAAGATATATTTCAACTGCAGTGCATAGATAATAGTCATGGTTTTACATTTGACATTAATATTCTGCTGGATTTTAGTTGAATTTTATTTTTTATTTTATTTTATTTTATTTATTTATTTTTAAAGATTTTATTTATTTGACAGACAGAGATCACAAGTAGGCAGAGAGACAGGCAGAGAGAGAGGAGGAAGCAGGCTCCCTGCTGAGCAGAGAGCCCGATGCGGGGCTCGATCCCAGGACCCTGGGATCATGACCTGAGCCTAAGGCAGAGGCTTTAACCCACTGAGCCACCCAGGTGCCCCTTTAGTTGAATTTTAGACTTTTTTCTCATCTTTTCTTCTTCGGGATTTTATGATACTTAAAAAAAAAATAACTTGGGGTATTTGGGAAATCTAATATTTTGTGCTTGCCTAACATTAAACAGGTCATGTCACACTGCTCACTTCATTCTCTGTTCCATATGAACAATTCTTCAATATTGAAATAGTGCTTCCTGGAGCCATTATGTCATATTCATTCACATAAGGTAGTTTCTTTGCTCGGACTGCATCCAAGGAATTGTGCTAATTTGGTCAATCGTAACACCATTTCTATTAGCAGAGTATACGTAAAGTGATTGTATACTTGTATAAATGAACCCTGTAGTCCCACATAGTTACAAATTATTAATTTCTTTGTATTATATTAATACGTCAAATATTTTATATTATGGAAAATGTGCTACACATACATTTGAAGTTTATGTTCTCCCTGGGAGCAATGCTGGAAAATACATCACTGAACCCTCACATGCATATTAAAAATACATTTTGTTTCTTCTGTGACTTTCGGATTTTTGTCATTTATCTTGAGAGGTTAGAGTAAATAAGAGGCAAAAAACTGAGACAGAAAGAATTGACAAAATAAAGTCTTTATGTTTATGGTCTTGTCAGCCACAAGATTCTATATTTTTACAATCCCCTGGGCATGAAAAGCTCACCAGCTGCGCATTAGTAAACTCAAACATTGTTGGCTCAGGTTTTAACCTTATAGTGTCAATAAAAACACAATATGTGGCCAGGAGGGCTTGTTTTGGAAAAAAAAAAAAAAAAAAGATAAATTCTCAACAGTGATACTTAAAATATTGTTATTTTTTAATAACATGTCTTTTAGCTGAAATTACTTTGTTTAAATTCAGAGACTGTAAAAATCACTGATCTGATGTAAAATAATGCTTTAGGTAACAGTGGAGACTCTGATTAGTTAAAGCAAATGCTTTAATGGAAACGGGGAGATAAGGTTTCTTTCTTTCCTGTAGAATGGTTTCCCCCAGACCCCCGCTGTCTTCTGCTCTCCTTACTCTTTCTTCCCTCCCATAGAAAGTGTTAGCTTTTCCTTCCTCCCTCCACCATTCACATTCTTTTCTGTTCCTTCCTCCTCTTCTCTTTTTCTCTGTGCATTTTCTTCTCTTCTTTCTGCATCCGGGCTTCGCTTGCCTCTTTAACCTCTTTTCTGGCTGTTTCCTTCTTTCAGTTACATTAAAACTCCTTTTGGCAAAAATCTCTCCTTCAGATACATCAGGGCCCTTGCATGAAATGCCTGGAAAATTAATTCCATGTACATTTTAGGAAATCTTGCTCACAGCTGCATTTTTCCATTAGAGATGGTTTCAAAGGCTACATTAAAAAAAAGAAAGAAAGAAAGAAAGAAAGAAAGAAACCCACAGCCAAATGAGGCAAAGTTTAAGTGAGAAAACATGTGTGGGACATTAAGCCAAGTGACGGGAACAGGGTTACATTTTCAGAGAAGCATAGAAGTTCTGTAAATGCCTTTCAAATAAAACAAGAACATTTTTGAACTTTGAAAATAGAAGATTGCCAACACAATAAAATTTACAAAAATAAAATTCACATTTGGTTTGCAAGACAATTATAGCTCAAGTTCTTAAACGACAGGTAAACAGGAACCACATATATAAAAATACACTTGAAACGTACTTGACCACAGGGAGAGAGAGGGAGATTTTCAACTGAAAAGATTCCATCTATTATGATTTTTTGTTGGCTATGTGATCATAATAATTTTCTTAGAGGCACAGTCTGCTAAAAATCCTGCTCTTCATCAAACATCTGCTGATTTAACTCATCAACTTATGACATCTTCTAGGACTAACTTGCATATTTCTCTCTCCCTGTTTTGGAGAATAGACCTCTTTTTCTACCAATTTTTTTAAGATGGCAAATGTATGAAATTGATACAAATAGTACAAAATTAGTAACAGTAAATGATTGAAGTATTATCTACTCTTTAACACCTTTCCCAATACACAGATTGTCCTGAAATCTCCATGAACCTTTTGTGGAGATCTGGGAAAGTACACCATGAGGGCAGCCTTTCCTCCCTGAATCTATTACACGTTTGGAAGAAATCATAAAACAATAGGTTTCATTTTTTCTACAGCTTCCCAAGTTTCAGAAGATCATTCATACATACTTAATGTAAATAAAAGGGACTGTTCTGTCTGTTTAAATAGCTCAGAAAGAAAAAGAGGGAATCTCTATGAGAAAATCGAAAGGAGTTAGGATTCGCTCTGACACTAAATTGTATAGTCATTTTGGCTTTATGCAGAGGAGGGTTTGCTGTGATTCTGGGCTTCACAAGTCAATTGAGAAGGAATTGATGTAAATTAGTAACTTGATTTCCAAGATCTCTGCTAATTCTGGAAAAGAACTCTCATGAGAATGTAATTGGAAATGATATTAAAAATAAAGTTTATACCTTTATGACCTTTTTACTTTTCTGCTAGCCTAGGAGGTCAAATACAAAATATGACCTTTGTTTAGAGAAATCTCCACCCACTCCCTCTACCTCCAAGCTAATCAGTTTGAGGTGAAGTACTGAGCTAAAAGTTAAGAAGGATCCCTCTTCCCTCCAATAACCTGTGAACCTCTCCAATAACTGATGGTTAAGAGCTTATTTCCAATTCTGTTCTGGAATGTCTGAGGGGCTGAAGTGGTTTGATACAGGTCCAAGTAGAAAAAAAAAGTTGTTTATTCTTATAGCATGACTCTAAAATTCACTGTCCAAGGCCAGACAATGTTGAGAAGGAAGGGGCGGCAAGGTAACAGAGTGACCTAATTAGGTAAACCTTGCACGCAAAAGGTAGAAACATTAGAAAACAGAAAGAAAATTTCTAGTAAACAACAACAGCAATATACATAAAATGTATACAGAATAAACGGTGAGTAATATCTGTTAACTGTGTTGGGACACAATTTTGGACACAATTTTGGGAGAAGACACTCAATTTAGATGTTTCTACCTTTTTGTTCTTTATTTCTTTAACTTTAAAATTATTTCATCAAAGTAGCATGCAGTTCAAATAAATAATGCTTAAAAAAAAAAAAACAAAAACCCAAACCAAAAAGCCACGATACTCTGACCTTTGACCTCTCCCTGCTTTACCTAGTCACCAGGGCAAAAACCCTTAACTGTTTAAGTGGTTAATATTTATCTCCATACCTCTAAATAATATATGTATCCTAATTTGCATGGCGTGGTATTATCTACCACTATCTAAAGGATTTAGACCTTTCTATGGTTCCCCTCTATTCTCCATAGATGGTTTTATAATAATGTTTGGTTAAATTAAAATCTAGTCCTTCTTTCTTATATACCTTATGTTATTCTATATATTTATAAATAGATTTTTAGGGCTTAATCAGATTCAGGTCGGACTTCTTTTTATACTGAGATTATCTCACAGGTAATGTACCTGTATGAGGGACCATTATGAATGCACAGACTTAAACATATTTTATATATTTCATGTATCTTCAAAAATGCTATGGGATGCAATTAGCACCATTTAAACTGTGAATAACACTACAGAAAAAAATCTGTTTTCTATTTTTTTAAAAATTGCAAGGAAAGAAAAACAAAAAAAAGAAAGGAAGAGAGAAGACAAGAGGGGAAATCTAAGTTGCAAAGAATGATCATTTGGGTCCTGATCTACACAAAAATGTTAATAAAAAAGAAAAAGTTCTATAGGAAAATAAGAGAATGTGTATATTGGATGAGTAGCTAATGACACTAAGAGATTATTGTTTACTTAGGGGAATAGAATGATGGGAATATGATTATTTTGTAAAGAGGTGATAATTTTCAAAGGATTGATAGTTGTTGAAATTGGTTAAAATATACACAGAGATTTATTATACCATTCTTTCTAATTTTGTGTCTGTTTGACATTTTTATAACAAAGTTTCAAAAATTCCTATTCTGTGCTTTTCTTATTAGTGGATATAGGGCTATTGTTCACTCTTGTGCCAACTAGAGTATTTTGATTTTATTTTCTTACTTGAACAACATTTGTTCCTAGAGTTAATATTGCCTCACTTTTGCATTTTCTTTGTTATCTTTATAGAAAAGTTTATAGCTATTTTTCCACACCATATAACTTTATTCATGTCTCTGCACACAGTATTTTTCCACACAGTGAAAACTATTAGACAATTTATTGGTTCTTATTTCTTTTCCAGGGAGAATCCACACTGGAACTCCATCTTTTTGGCCTAATCTTTATTACTTGCTCACCAGGCATAAATAATAATTTTCATCTTGAGAAATCCCTTTGCTTTCTCTTCTCTTGTATCCTGTACTTTGCTTCTTTTTTACTTTCCTCCCTTATTTTGATGAAGCACATCCTTCAGAAATCTTCTCAGAAAATTGCATGAGACAATTATTTGAGATGGTGTTTTTCTGAAAATATCTTTATTCTATCACCATACTAGCTTAATAGTTTGACTTGATACAGAATTCTAGATTGCCAATAATTTTCACTCATAATTGAAGCTATTGATTTGTAACTTCTGATGTATGTGAGAAGTCTGATACCATTCTTATTCTTAATCCTTTGTATGTGACTTACTTTCTTTGAAAAAAGGTTTAGGACTTTTATGACCAGGGGTCTGGAAATTTGTAATTAAGTATTTTGTTGTGTAATTATTATAACACCTTCTCCCATCTTTCTAAGTATATTGATGTTTAGTTTCTTTGAAATTTTATGTTTCCTACATTTTAAAATGATTTTTCCTTTATTTTTTTAGTGTATCATTTTTATTGTCAATGTCTTTCTTCAAGTATCAGGTGATCTTTGGCTCCTGTTTATTCTTAGTGATGACAGTCTGAAAAGCTAGTTAAAAAGTATATTTGTGTCAATACAGCTTCTTAACTAATAGGTTTTATTCTAGGTGGGTTGAATAATGACTGAACTTTTAAAAAAGATTTTACTTATTTATTTGATAGAGTTGAGAAAGAGGGAGAGAGAGCATGAGCAGGAAGGAGGGGCAGAGGGGAAGGAAGAAGCAGACTCCCCGCTGAGCAGGGAGCCTGAGGCAGGGCTTGATCCCAGGACTATGGGATCAGGACCTAAGCTGAAAGCAGAAGCTTAACCAACTGAGCCACCTAGGTGCCCCTAATTACTGAATTTTTTATTAGAGGACCCCAGATGTAAGAATGTGGGGTGTTTTGGGAGTGCTGAGATAGTTGTTTCTCAAGGATGGGTATGCATATTTCTTGCCAACTCTTGGGAGTAGAGGTGGGAATACAAGCCTGGTTGCCATTATTTTGGTAAGGAACATAGCTGGAGCTGATCACACTGCTTAATATGCTAGCTTTCATTTTATCCCATTGTCAACCCAGCATCTCACCCATACAGATGGTTTGTTATATTCTGTCACTACACCTGGCTAGATTATTGATGACAGTCTACCCAGTGCAGTCAAAAGCAGACATATCACTCACTCACTGGTAATCATCTTATCTCAGTATTCAAATTGCTATTATAACATACCTAGGAAAGAATGACCATTTCTTTTCTGAACTAAACTTGCAAACATGAATCTATTAAGTGATGGCAAATATCACAAAGCTATACAGTTTAAAGATTTTGTTGCACAGACTTTATTATATTATGAAGCTCTAGTCAAACAATGAATTCAAATAATATTTAACTCTATAATGAATGAGGATTATTTGGTGGATTTAGATATTTTGTTATGTTTTCAAATTGATGTTAATGATATCAAAATCAATATAATTGTGTTATAGCAGTGAACCCGTACATGCACACACACACACACACACACACACACACACACACCTGTATACGTCTTAAAGATAGAAGGACAAAAACAACTCTTACCTAATTGAAGTAAAGATTTTTTGTTTCTTTACTGTATAATTCAATAGAATGGAAAATAATGGTGTAAAAATATAATAATCTTTATGATCTTACCCATATGAGTATCCCTGCTATGAAATATCTTTGTGGTCTGAATGAAATTATTTTAATCTGGTGAGCTCATCAACTTCTTCAGTGTTTTTCCATCGATGAAAAACAAATTTCTAGCTTCTCCTATAATCTGTAAACCAGCCTCCAATTATATATAATAATAATAAATTTCTTACCAGTCCAACCTGATATTCTACAGTCATCTCAAATCTAACTTGTCCAAAATGAATCTGTCATCATTTCCAGACACTAAGGTTCTTCTCCTACATTCTTTCTCATATTTATGGTGTCGCCATCACTCAGTCTTCCAAGCCAGAAACCAGGACACAGAATTAATTCTCATTCAGACATCCTAACACACACTAGATACACACACACACACACACACACACACACACTTATTCATAAAACCTGGCCTATTCTGTTTCAAAATTTCTCTCAGCTTCAGCCCCTCCCTTCCAGAACCATTATTGTCATTACCATTAGCCAGACTGTTTGCACAGACCTCCTTTTTAAACTCTTTGTGTATCTTTAACACTGCCACCAGATTTACCTCTGAGCATAAATATGCACATGACAGTCCCCTGTTAATGTCTCAGTAGCCACCCACGACTCAGAGAATACAACCATACCCTCTAAACCCTCTTGACTTGGTCTCAGTTTGTTCTACACCCGGTAACTTACTTTATAGTGGCACAAACATAACCTTCTTCTTATATGTTACACTTTTTAAGTATACAGTAATTTCCTGTTATTCAGTGCTGTTCTGTTACATTGAACTTCAACCTTACTTGCTCCCACTCCCAAGATCTGGTATACTCTTGCTTATTATTGAAACACGATAATTTGCTTAGCTCTTGTGGGTAGAATAAGTCATTTTTCATCCAATTATTTGTTCATACCTATGTCGTATCACTTATTATTTTTGACAGTAACTTACATAAATTATCTATAATTCGCATATATAAGTGTTGTATAAATTTATCATAGATCTTATATTTAGGGCTTTCTGATTGCATAAAATATCAACAAGATATAATTGAAATTCTATAAGATAAATAGGTACATAAAGCAATTCTACATAATTCTATCAGGTCAATAGACATTCCAATGACCTTAGACCACATTCACTGGGTCCATGTTAGCTGTTAAGCAATATTGCTCTGAAATAATGGAAGTTTTACTGAATAATTCAACTCACTCTGGTACAGGAAGGAATTTAAATAAAAACTAAAACTCAAAAGTAATTTTCATAAATGACATGTCTATGAATTTTAAATCTTTGGAAGTAGAATTTTTTTATTTTATAATCAAAATGTATTTTTTACTATAATAGGAAAAATTACCTACTTTCTAATATTGAAAGTCTTACCTTTTAACTCTTTTCTCATTTCTACTGCTTTTCTAAATATAGAGGATTTTCTTTACTTGTTTCCAAAAAGAATGAAATGGTTTTCACATAGAGATTCCTATGTTTATGTTTAAAATATATCCTGTGAGATGTTGAAGATTCAATTCAAATGGAAAAACATATGCTGATTTTCTACACTTTCCAGGTACTGAAGTAATATTCTAACTGCTTTGGAAAAGTGATAGATAATAGAAGTAAAAGAGTCTGAATCCAGGGTCAAAGGATCTGGATTCAAACCCAGGCTTCCTCATTAAAAGCTGCATGAAACAAAGCAAGTCACTAGACTGTACATTCTGTATGACTTTCTCTGCTTTCATGATATTTTCTTAATATCTTTCCTGTCTCAGGCAGGACAGATTTGGTTGGAAAAACAGAAATTCTTCAAATTAATTTGAGCAAAAGTTTGTGTATTTTCCACAGTTCTGTAGAGAAAACAAGAACCTCTATATGTATTTTAAACAGAAAGGAATTTGATACAGAAATTAAATGCCACTAGAATCATGAGACGTGTTAGAGGAGCTGTAATAAGGAGACCACCAGTGGAACCATTGAGTGCAAAAATTAAAGCCATGGATTTGGTGCAGGGACCCAAAATCCACATCACATGGCTTCTCAACCCTCGTCCCTAGATCTTGCTTGCCAGCAGAAACAGTGGGAGCGTGCTAGCATTCACCTCATTACCAGGTTCCAAACCTTGCATACGGGTATCTAGTTGGTATCCAGAACTAATGCAAGAGTCTGCAAATGTAGAATTTGGCTTTCCAGACTCAGATTCAACAAGCCACATCCAAGGAGGCAAACATCAAAGTGGAGCACCAATTAACCATATCTGGCCTAGAAAGTGTGGAGGGAAGGTGGTTTCTAAGGCTGCATAGAATGCTGTGGCATTTCAAGACACAAAACGAGGGAGATGTGGCTGGAGATATCTAAATGAGAACTGGAAAGGGAAAAATCAGTGAGTGACTCAAGGCTACTCGTTTCCGAGAGCTATACATTTTCATCCCCATTCTTCCTCTTCTATTCTTTCCTCCCTCTTGCTCTCCCTGCCCCCCTCTCCTTCTCCCTTTCCCTCCATTCTCTAGTCCCACCCCAGGTATACAGAGCTCTAGAGCATAAACTAAACAATTAGGGAATGGGGACAGAGATATGTGAAGGTGAGGGAAGGAGGTAACAACTCTTAAAAGTAGAAGTGATTGAGCAGGTGGTAATCTTTTTTGTTTTCACGTCTCAATGCCTGTCAAGGTATTCAGGATATAGGACACGTCCAATAGGTGATGAATAACTAAACAGACAAATACATAGACTTTGCCTCAGTGTCCTCATATTGGAAGTGAAAATAATATCTGTTCAGTCCTTTTAGGATTGTTGTGAGGGTCAAGCATGGTACTCAAGGCTTATCTAAATGTTATCCTTTTTTGTAAGACATGCATCATTTTCATCACCAATTTCAAAATGTGAAAGTAGGGGAAAAGAACAGAAGTATTATTTGAACAGCATTTTTCTATATGCTTTGCTATGGTTTATATAGCTACATTATCTGACCCTGGCTCTCTGCTTCTCTGTAAGTACTAATTGAATGGAATCTACATGTGCATTCATGTGTTTAGTAAATAGCATAGACGCATCCATCCATGAGATATTTTTATCATTGCTAATAAGAATCTTTATTATTTTCTTTTGTGAAGTCATCTGATAATTGATTGAATTTCCAACTGGGAAATTCAAGAACCAATCTGAGTGTCACTCTATGGAACAGCTACCCTATGGCTAGTACATTCTGTTCATTCTCAATAGACCTCAATTTATTCTAGAAATATGATTGCAGTACTTTCACGGGGCATTGAACTATAGATAAGACAATTGCAGCCATAAAGTTCTATACTTCTATTGGCTCTAAATGGCAATAATTTTTAAAATAAAAGCTGAAATCATTGTAAGACTAAATTAATCCACTCCACAGATCTAAGTAAATATTTCTTAGGAACCAAATAAGAGAGGGAAAAGAAATAATGTTTATTGGACTACCTTGATCATTTTATATATATCATTCTATCCCAAACTTTTACTGAAGAGTAGGAACTATGTCAAGTAATTTAGGCAGACTCATCTTTTTTGTCTTATTAATATTAAGTGAGTATCTAGTATATGCCAGGAAATATCCTTGGGACATAATGACAAGGAGGATAAAAGCGACTTGTGCGTTCAAGAAACTTATTACTTGAGAAGACTTATGAGGGAAAAAAAAACTACAATTCACTAAAAAATATGATATTCGCATGCTGTGGTAAAAACACAAAAGGACTCTTAATTCGGTCTCTGGTGGTCAGGGAAGATTTCTGGAGGAAGTAACAGCTAGGCTAGGACTTGAGGATGAGGGTGTGAAGCAGAACACGAGAAGCGAGCAGCAGTATGTGAGCGTTCTGTAGGATCCAGTTTGACATGCTGACGTGTTTGCTTTAATAAAATGGGAAATGTAGGGCTTTAATTAAAGTAGAGAGAGATGTTGCCAAATCTGCATTCTGGAAATATTAATCTGGCCATGTATGGAAACAGACTGTAGGTCTGCAAGATGAAGTTTGGACAGACCACTTGGAAGAAAGTCTTAGTAACAAATGCAAAGAGGGTGGTGGCCGGTACCTGGGCAGAGCCAGCAGAGACTAGAAGAAGAAATATTTTAAATGTTTCAATGGAAGCACCTTGTGATTTGCTAGAGGGGTAAGGACTAAGTAGAAATTATGGGTGATGCTTGCTTTTCTAGTGGGGACTGGGCCACCAGAAGGATGAGGGCACTGTTCATGGAAACTAGGAAATAGGAAAAGAAGTAAAATTCTGGAATAGATGAAGAAAGTCTGAGCATTTTCTGGGTGAAGTGCTGAGAGGCACCCGGGTGCACATCCTTGCAGCACTTCTACTGTTCTCTGTAAGTGGGTCTGGGAGAACTCAGAGGGGGAGATTATGGAAGCCAGGAGAATAAGAGAAACTACCTGGGGAGAGGAGGTGGAGTGTTCTTAAGGACACCAATATTTGAGGGCACCAATGTCTAAGAAACAGGCAAAGGAGAGGACCTTTCAAAGGAAACAGATAAGAAGGGGAAAAAGAACAAGTAGGAAAACACTGGGTCGGGATGCCAATGAAAAAGGTGTTTCAAGAAGGAGTGAGTACTGACAATGTTAATGCTACCAAAGGAAAAAAGTTAATAAACATTGGGAAGGGGCCTACAGTTCCTTGGGGCACCATAAGGGGCAGAAGTTGGAAAATGCAGGAAAAAGGCAAGGAAAGCAAGGCAATGAGAATAGATAGGCATTTCATGACTTTAGACTAGAAAGAGCATATAATGATAGAGTGAGAATTGCAAGGGGTATTAGATGGACAAAACCTCTTCCTACTTTTGTTTTCAAGGTGAGAGAGAGACACATGAGTAATTTTAAACGTTGAAAGGGAAGAACCAAAATAGCAGAAACAGAAAGGTAGAAAGCATAGGAGAGAGAAGACACCCTGAAGGGGATATAGATGGGTCCAGGGCCAGGTCCAATTGTATCAGCCTTGGATCCATTCAGTTATGAACTCGACAAATATTTATTGGATGTTCGCTCAGTTCTGGAGATACGTAACTGAAAGGAGGTGAGGCGGGGGAAAAAGTAAATAAATAATTGCTGTGGAGGAAAAGGTGAAAAACAGAAACTAAAGTTGAACGTGATAGGAATGGAATTTGGTATTAAAGAAAAGAGCATTAATCCTTTGGGAAGCATTGAATTTAATAGCATTTTCCAGCTAAGTATCTATAACTGTGCCTTGTTTGTAAGCTTCCTCCAAAATCATTTCTGTGTCTTTATCACCACCCACCTATGCCCGTTGAAGCGAAGGTCAGCCTCTTACCCCCAAAGTGTTTTCTTTTCTTGGCTTTCCACAAGGCAGCTCACTTATTATAAGGCAGGACTCATGGCTCAGCTGCATTTGTTTCTCAAACGTCCACAGGGATGTGGACAAGAGACTCATAGCAAATCACTAATATTACCAGATAAGAAAGTTACGAAGCCTAATAATAATCATAATGGGAGTCAGGTCACACCTTGTGCACATCATGAAGTTCACCATTTAATTCAATTGGATCAGAATCTTTTATGAAATTGTCAGTTGATGCCATGGAGGCTCAGACCAAAATAAAACAGAGTGCCCTTGTACAAAGAAGGAAACCACACACAGCTTGCTGTGCTGAAGATGAAAGGCTCTGAAGCAGAGGAAAATAATGTGTGCTTGCTCTCTTCACATTGCTGTTTAGGTTTGGCCCTCCAAGGACTCATACTGACAATTTCATAAAATGTTCTGGTTCAACTGCTCCTTTCAAAAACACTTCAAAGAATGGTGATGATGGATACCAATGGGATAAAAGGTTTCTTTCAGGGCTGTGTTAATTTATTTTAGACCAAAGAACAAATATCCCAATTGACAACGTGGGTGACTCAGTCCTTCTGACTGTAGTGGCAAACCTTGTAACAAGACCAGGTCTGGAGGAAGCTGGAAGAAATTCCTAATCAATTGTGCACTGACTTGCCTATGAAGTAAGTCTCTTAAGTCACTCTGACTAGAATGTGTGTTCTGACAGCTGGACCCAGAGAAAAGTCAAGGCAAGTGAAGTCTGGGGAGGGAAATCAGGGGAACGAGATCCTCTTTGTGCCTTTGCTCACCAGGCTGCTAATGACCTCTCTGTGGATGCAGGAGACAGACAAGGAGGCAAAGGAGAACCAAAGATTATTTTGTCACAGTCAACTACCTCAAGCCTAGTTAAAAAATGTACTGGATTTGGACTTCAAGTTCTTGCATATGGATCGCACCATGACCCGGGAGAGGCTACCTGTAAGGTTGACAGCAAATAACTTTCTTTCTCTGTGTTAAAATGGAGGCAATTTCTCGAGAGTAAATGACAGCTGTTGAGTGCCTTAAATGAGATCATGTACCTAAAACCACTTTGTAAACCCTAAAATGCTTCACAAGTTAGAATTTTCTTGTAGTTATATGCTTAAGAATTAAGCATGTAATAATATAGGAGAACTTGAGAAAAATCACATGAAAAAAGGAAGTAGCAAAAATGGCACCAAAATATCTGAATGGTGACACGCATGAATTCAAATAAGCTGAATGAAGATCAAACTCATAGAAAACATTGGTAGCAATCCAGAAGTTGAGGCCATGGTGAATTTTGAAAGATTAAGTAGAATGAATCTAATAGAAAAGAAACAAACAAACAAACAAACAAAACCAAAAAAGCCATGTCCTCGTCATGCTTTCACCATGACTCGGTAAGGCATTTTGAAAAAGAATCCAATGCAAACGGCTGAGGATTGTGCTGAAGGTGAGTGTCCCCCCTGCAGGGACAGAGATGATAAATTGTTTCTATTCTACTTAATTTAAGTGCAGCTTTCATCCCCACTTACATAAAACCGGTGCTATAAAGAGATGTTCAGCCTCACTCATAATAAGAGTTGCAAATTAACATCACACCATATCAGCAAAAGTCACTACCCATCATACCAGCAAAAATTCAAATTTCAATGAACATTGTGTGCTGGCACTGGAGTGAAGACACAAGTACCTCCATATATTGTTGGTGATATCGATTGAAAGTACCAGTTCAGGGGTACCTGGCTGGCTCAGAAGACTTTTGATCTCGGGGTCAGGGGTTCAATCCCCATGTTGGGCATAAATATTAAATAAATAAATAAATACTTTAAAAATCTCATGACAGGATAATTATACATTTTTAAAGAAAGTTCAAGTTCATTGACTAAACAATCCCACTGCTAAGAATTTATCTTAGATTTTACATGGATGAGATGATGAAACGGCCTATGTACAAAGCTCTTCATTGTAACATTATTTGTTATAGAAAAATATTGGAGAAAAAATTTGAATATTTGTCTCTATTGGTAAAATAGATTATGGAATACCAATACAGTGGTAACTATATTTGTTTGTAAAATAATGAAGAAGGTCTTCACATATTTCTATGGAAAGACTGCAGTGTGAAAGAAGGGAAAAGTGATAAACATATGTTCATATTTATATTGGCATATATGCTAAAATCTCTGGAAACACACAAGAAACTAACACACACAAGAAACTGCACACACTAAAACACACAAGAAACTGCTTATACTGGAAGGTGTTTGTGAACTGGACAATGGTAGAAGGTAGACATTCTACTTTTACGCTTTCTATGTTTTAAAACAGCTAAATATATGATTATTTCAAAAATTAGATTTGTTCATTAATTTTGAAAGATGTTATTTGTTTGGAAATCTGTTTTCCCCACCAGATTGTGGACTATGCCTTGTTCATTTCCTCAGCCTCACTACCTCGCTGAATGCACAGCACACAGCACCTGCCTGACAAATGCTTACTCGGTAGACAGAGAACAAAATAAAATGCTATTGATTAAACTCTCTTGAAGGAAGGGCCAACATCCTGCCTTAGTTTCCAAACAGAGTTCTTTATACGATGAGAGTGAGTGACATTTAGTGGAAAGGACCTAGAGGAACAGCAAGAAAGTGACCAAAAAGGATATGGATTTCAATACAAAAACCTTAGTTCTAGATGTCATTCATTTTCTAATTATTCCCAGAGCTTGCCCGCCAAGGCTGGGATGGGTGGAGGGAGGAAGAACACTTCAAAATGTACTTTGAAGAGAGGGAGAGAGAGAAACAGAGAAACTCAAGCCAAGTTTCAAGTACAGCAGCTACTTCTTACCGCTTAAGAATCAAGGTGATTGGGATTTTTTCGGTTTCAGGTGAACTATTTTGTTTGTGAACTGCTGTTTTTTAAAATGGTTGTGAATTTGAAATTTTTACTTCTCTTTCCTTATGTTTAATATTGTCTTCTGAGCACTCTTTCTTTCTCCCAGGCTCAAAGTAGTCAGCCTGCGCATGCTCAGTTTAAGGATGAGCGATTAACACACAGGTTAGATCCTATGGCTCAGAGCAGGGGTTCACAATCTTGGTTGTATATTGGAATCCCCAGGGAACTTTATCTCCCAGAGAGTGTGACAGAATTGGTTTGTAGAATGACCTAGGCATCAGAATTTTTAAAAAATACCCCTCCCTCAGTGATTCGTAAATAATAGGCAATAAAGTTTAAGAGCTACTGATTGATAACATTCTCCAGCCTTTCTGCAAGCTTTCTCCAAAATCAAATGAATATGGAAATTATTATTTATTTTGAATAATTAACTTTTATAATGCAGACTGTGAAAATAAAATGTCATATCCATTTTCCTTCTTGAGGGGAGCAGAGAATTCACTCTCTTTAACTCCTTACTATTGTAACAAGCCCCGGCTTGTTTCCTATTAATCATCACAGGTAGTGGCAACACCAAACAACTTTGTAGATCTACTGCCCCCATCACCACAAGTTTCCCCAATGCTGTTTAGGAAAGCCTGTTGGGTGTGCTCTCAAGATTATTCACCTGTGTTTGCGCAACAACAATAGTGTAGTTAGAGCGGCAGTAAAATTGGAAACGATTTAGATGCCCAAGTAGGAAGAATGCATTAGTAATTTACTTATATTACACACGTGTGTGTGCATGTGTATAATAAAAAACAATTAACTGCGACTCTATGTAACAAGACACAGTAATCTTAGTGATATAATACAGTATCAAGTGCAAAAAACAATTCCCAGAAGACTACATACATCTCAATGCCCTTTGCATAATTTCCAAATTAAATAAAGCTAAGTAATGCATTGTTCAGACACAAATGTATCTTAAAACCATGAGGAAGAAAGCTGCTGATAAAGAGAATGATAAACACAGAATTCAAGATGACAACCACTGCTAGGGAGGGAGGAGAAGATGAGATGAGGGGAAGCAGGGAGATGAAAGCCATGGTTAACATTCCAGTTCTTGGTCTGGATAGTGAGTTTGTGGTGGTCCCTCATGCTTTTTTGCTCTGTTTTTTTTTTGTTTTTGTTTTGCTCCTCATGTTTTTAATAAGGACACTCGTAACTAAACACAGGCATCAAAAAAATAAGAATGAAACTTCTTTGTAATAGAATTATTTTGGACTTGTTTTATAAAAGTATGGTGTGTGTTTTTGTGAGCTTTGACTTTGTGTGAATATTTACTTTTAAATAAAAATTTATATTGGTGGTACAGTTAATGTACTCATAACCTTTAATTCCAACTAACACACTCTCTAAGACTGAAATTGTAATTAATTTAAAATGAGATCTTTTCAACTTCACAATCTGAAAAATGACTTTGATAATGAGTTAGTGACATGAAAAACAATTTCCTGGAATAGCTTTGAATTCTGGCATCCGCTGGAAGTCTAAGTAAAACAGAGTTACATTTTTATGAGCAACTATATGAATGAAATGTGACTCCTTCTCCCTGTCCTGACATCTTCATGGCCTTATTCCTTCACTTGTTTATCTTTTGCAAGACAAATAGAATAAAACTAATAACAATTTACCCTTGTATAGAACTTACAGTTTATAAGAAGAGCTTCATTTGATCTCACATGTTTATCTTAACAACTGAAGTATGGAGGGTAAAGACTACCTTAAAACAAGGCTATAGATGGTTCTTACAATATAAAACATTGGTTCCAAAGCATGGCTTGTCCATCAGTGATTGAACACAAGACACATTTCAAAGTATGTGTACATTGTTTAATATTAATATTCCTGTGTAAAGTTTGAATATTTGCATATTGTTTTACCTTCATATGGATCTGAACCTTCTATTTATGGTAAATAATGGTTTTTGTTTTGTTTTATTTTGTTTTTACCTACATTATTGGTACAAAGTTGCCTTCTTAAATAAGATGTTTTAATAAAAACTAATTTATTTAAAGAGAACTCTTCAGCAGATAATAGCACAGGCATTATTTAGAGCTGACAAACGTTACGAAAATGATAAGTGAATAATTGAAATGTAGAAAATCCCATCCTGGTATGTAATAATATTTGATAATATATATATCAAAAAAGGGGAAAATATACATGTTCCTAGTTCACCTACAACTAACTTAACTTGACAACTTACTTGTTGGGAGGATAATTACTGTTTTCCTATACCCTACCTTGAGGAGCTAGGTACAAGAGAAATAAGAGTAAAGTATCAATTAATTAATTAATGAAAAATAAAAATAAGCATTTTATTAAAAAGTGAAAAGTCCATATCCTCCTAGAACTTAGTCAAAGGAAAGATGAGCCAGTAATTTCGTGTCAACAGAGGAGTAAAGCTACAATCCTACAAGAGGAGATAGCCCATTGTTTGAATACCAGCAAAAGCTATGTGAAGGAGCTGACATCTAAACTGAAGAATGTGTAAGAAGGCACCAGGGAAAGGATGTTCAGGGAGGATGAGATAGCATGTACAAGTACCTGAAGGAGAGAGAGCATACAGCATTCAGTGGAGTCCAAGTAGACTGGGAAGACAGAATTTAATCCAGAGAAGGGATTAGGGATATCAAAAGATAAGGTCAAAGAAAAAAAGCAAGTAAGAGACCACAAGGGAATTTGTTGTCTCTGGAGATCAGAGTCACACTGGCAAACAATGAAATAGATCCAGGATCACATAAAAAGAAAATATATTTTGGAAAACTATTGGACAGAAGCAATGTGTTTCCTACCAACAGCACACACTTGTGGGTTTCCCAAAATAAAACAGGGGATGAGATGCAGATATAAAAGCCATACGACTAAAAAAGAGAGAATAAAACAAAAACACATTCTGAAGAACTTGGCTTTCATTGAGTAGATAACCAGGAGTCATAAAAGAGATTGACGTCTTCCAATTTCTGTCATTTATCTAAAGATGATTCTTGCAGCACTGGGAATGAGTTGACGTTAGGGGAGGAGATTGAGAGCTATCGCCGGGGTGTATAACTGAGAAAGGATGGGGACTAAGCAAGGGCAGTGGTAGTGAGGGATGAGAAGAACCAGACAGCACAGATTTGGGAAGCAGGATTGATCAGAATGATGGCAGAGAACTGGTACTCTCCCATGCTCTGCTGCTGCAGACATGGATTTCTGGTTACTTTGAAAAGTCACGGCTTCAGTGGCTTGTCTTTTGTGAAGAGAAAGAAGAAAAGTCACAGATAGAGATGGATTTGGAGAGTAGAGTGAGCTGCTGCCTTTTCCTGCAGATCCTTGTGTGGTCCCAGAGTCCCACAAAACAGAACTGCCTACCACCCCCACTTCCAACAGGGTGGAAGCAATCTATTTTATTTCTGAACATCTCTGTTTGGCCATAATGCCTAACCTTGACTGTCCCTCATAATGGGATGTAAATTCATTAACACCCTCTCGTCGCTTGCCTGCAACTGTATATTTTGGCTGCCTTCCAAGTCTTTAATTCCTTTATTGATGCAATTCATGATGGTTGTTGCTTCTGTTTAAAAGCTTCTTGCAATCTCTGAGTTTTTGGAGTACTATCTGTTTCTCCCATCCATGCTTTCATTAAAATTGATTTTCTCAGCTTTTCACGTATTTCTATATGAGACAAAGAATTTTAGATAAATGCCACAACCTAAGCACCAGAGGTAAAGATGGAGAACAATCAAGACCTGAGTAATGTTATTTTAATTGCAATTTAAAGCCAAAAGGCAAAGACTTAGTAAAGAGCTGTTTTCATTACAGTTGTTCCATGCATGAAATGAACCATTACACATTGGAAAAGAAGAAATCATTCCAGAGTGGCTTAGTTATAACAAACAAAATGAGTTCCAACAAGCTGTTTTTAGTCCCATGGCCAAAACTGCATTCTGTTGGTATTTAGGATTTTTTTCTAAGGTGGCATTATATTTTGAAATGTTATTTCATGTCATACTTTCTTGGTATAACATACTTGCATTGAATAATGAGAGAAACGACCAGCTGGTCACTAGCAGTTACAAAGCCCTTTATTGGAGGCAGCAGATGATGGCAGATGGCAATGTTAGGTGCAAGGCTCAGTAAGAATAGATTTGCAGTACCTTGCTGATGTGACATACCCCACCTTTCTCTGAATCTACTTATTGAGATACTCCATTACATTTTGTTCTCACTGTATTTTTCTTTCCTTCATTAAAATGGAGAAAGCCCTTGGGTTTACCGTATATGTGTTCCAAGGCCAAAGGCAGAAATTTTTCAAAGACAATCCCTCTTATTCACTTGTTTTTGAAAGCCTGAATTAAGGAAATGAATGAGAGGAGAAAGGGGAAAGGAGGTCTTTGGGATTGAAAAACTGGAAGAAAGTTTCCATGTATTTAATAGGGGAGATTCTGTAAGCTTGGGAACAGGATGTCAGTACTTGCCAGAGTAGCAGAATCAACCCTGACTCCTCTACAAACCAGGTGGAACACCTTGAGAGACTGTGCACCAGGCACCAAGACTATCACTTCTGTGACTGAGTTTGGCACAGGTGTAGCAGAGCCACCCAGATGTAAAGGGACCATAGAGAAGCACAGTCCTACCTATAAATGATTATGAAACTTGAATAATAGTTATTTGTAATCATCATATGGAAGACAAGAAACTCCTACTTTTCAGAAACTATCTTAACCCTTATTCTCTTGTGTGACTTTGGAAGCGTAGGGCCAGGACACCTTCCCCCCATTCCCCAGGCCCATCCTGTATCCTCATGACTGGTAGTGAATTCCTCGCCATCTTGATAATCACAGATTTGAAATCTGGTTAAAATGATAGCAAGATATTCTTGCACTGAATGCACTTTGCATTAAAATTCAAACCTTTCAGAGATAATTACATGAGAAGACAATTATTTAAGATAGAATAATATAAAATAAAGGGTTTTGAAGATATGATTCCATTTCACTCTATACTTTAATTATTATAATAATTATGAGAATTAAGAACAGTGTATAAGTACAGATGGGAAGGCTAGTGGAGGGTGAGATTGTTTCCTGAGTAGATTCAAGTCCTTACCCAACAATCCACTACCGTTTTATAATTAATGTTCCTAGGAACTTTCCACAGCTGTCCCGAGTCCTTTGTGGAGAAGGGGATAAATCCCAGCCCTCCACAGTCCAGTGTGTCACAGTCCTTCACAAACCAACGTGGCAACTCAGCCTTCTCTTCACCTAAATGATCCCAGTTCTATTAGCTTTATCTCCCAATGTCAACTTTCAAGAGTTTTGCTCTTTGTTCTCTTTAAAAGCACTTTCGTCTTCGTATCCCATAGGCCATTTGTGCCTGAGATCATTAGAGCCACTGGGGAGCAAAGATAAGAACCAGGAAACAATCCTGAAGCTGAATCTATGCAGGATCTTCACAGGCAGCTGCATCTTGTTCATGCCCAGGTCTGCTACTTCCCGACTGTGTGGCTTGGGCCAGTCCTTCAAACTCTCCGTGCCTCAGTGTCCACACTGGTATTAATCATGTTTTTAAAATTTTCTGTCTCTTATGATGTTTTGATATTTGGGGGGACTTAGAGACCTGATTGTCCCAGAGCTAGTTAATTCTTAAAGACAGTAAGCCACTTGTTTCTGGAGCATGCCTTTTAAATGCAAACTGAGTCTATATCCCCAACCCCCCTCTTTACTTAACACACACACACCAAGCCAATATTTTCCCTGTCCTAAATCACCCCGGGGCCAGGTATCAGAAACTAGAGACAATCCCTATAAACCAAAGCCTACTGAAGTTACTGAAGTTACCAATTCTGCCCTGCCATGCCTTTCCCATGGAAACCTAGTAAAGGGTCTGTCCTTGATTTTCCGTTGTTCCTTCTTCTGCTCCCTGAACAAATCTGGTTCTTCTTCCATGGCCCTCTGTAGCATGGCACACCCCCTTCTCTTGGGAAATGTAAGTAATAAACTCTTTTTTAGTGGCATTGACCTCTCTGTGTTACTGCTTAGTCACCTTCATAAATTAAAATCTCATGGGTACAAATGAGACAATACTGAAAAACCAGGACAATGGTAACAATATGTTTCTATAAAGATTAAAAGACCCAACAATGTGCACATGTACATAAAGTCCTATGAACATCACTCCATGCACAATAAGTGCTTAATTGTGCTATCATTTTCATAAACTTTAACAAACAATTTTGAGAACTAAATCTCTTTACCTCACTTCCTTAGTTTCTTTATCTGCTAAGAGGGTATGATGATGGTGTATCAACAGTAAAGGAATGTCTTGATGATTAATCTGCTTAAAAAAATGAAATGACTATTTTCATATACAGTATTGCTTCAGAAAATTCCAATAATAATGATTGCATTATAATCTTAAAAATAAAATCTTATCGGCATAGTGATATTAATAAATAACTTCTAAATGACTGGATGATTAAAGCCAATTTAAAGGTATCATTTTACCTTCAGTAATATTGTTCTTACTAGACGGCTTCCCCAGGGGACTCCCAGCTCATGCTAATTCCTACTCTTCCCTCACTGGGAAGGAAAGAAGCATGGGACAAACATGCCCACAGTGGGAATGACAGTTGCATCCCCTGCTTTATTTTCTAGAAGGCTCAGCTGCATTTGTGAATTATATCAAATCAGTACCATATTTTCTGCGTGATTTCTCATGTTCAGTATGAAACACAAATGCTGGCCTGGGGCACTACACTCAAAGACTACTCTTGACTGTGTTCTCTATCTAACCTGGGGCCCCGAAGCCCACCCTGGCTTCTGAAATGATCCCAAAGCCTTGAGTTTAAAATGATGTAAGGCAGATGCACAACAGGGAACTGTAAAAGGATTTACAGATAAAGGAAGGATTTTTCTGGTAGGATAGTAACAATGACAAAAAGCTTTTCATGTTAACACCAAACACTCATTTCTTTGCTCCATGGAAAGGTGGTACAGGTTCGTAAAGACTTCAGCATGCACCACAACCACCTGGAGGGTTTGTCAAATGCAGACTGGGTGACCTCTGCTTCTGAGAAGATGGAGTAGACACTTTCTCCTATTCTATCCATTAAGTGTAACTAAAAACACTGGACGTCGTGTGTGTGTGTGTGTGAGACACAAGAAGTCTCTGAAAGGTAGAGGGAAGAAGGCAAACAGACTAGAACCTTGAGACCCTAGGAAGGACACAATGAGTTCCCTGAGTTTTCCTTTTTTCCTCATACAAGACTTGGAGTGAAAGAAATGAGCAATCAGGAAATGCCAAGGGTCTCAGACCAAAACAAAACAAAAACCTACCATACAAAACACAACACAAAACAAAAACACAAAACACCTTGACAAAAGGACTCAGAAAGGGGCAGCCAGAAAGACAGAAACTTTTAGAAAATAACAGCTCTACTCCAAAACACCAAAAACTGTGACAACACAGTTTTTTTGTTTTGTTTTATCTATGAAGATAGCAAAGGCTGAATGGGGAACCTAGCCTTCCATCCTAGTGAGGTTGTAATGAAACACCAGAAGTCCCTTGCTGGGGTGGTGTTAAAGAAGGCTAAGCAGGGCAAGGAACCAAAAATTTCTTTCTCTCCAGCTACTAATGAGCTCCCTCCCCAACTGGAGACCATGTGGGGACCCTGGACTTCCATCACCACCTAACAATAATGAGGCATCCTTCTATCTCCTCACTGAGGTGGTATCAGAGGAGGCCTAATAAAGATTCAGGACCTTTACCTATTACTTGGTGGTAATGAGGCCATCCTCACTATAATATCAATGGAGACTATGTGAGCTCAAACATCCACCCCCACCTGGAAGTAGGAGCCCCCATTCCCCTGTCAGTGGAGACAAGTAGGGAAGCTGCACTTTCACTTCCATTTGGCACTAATAAGGTGATACATTGCCCCACATTTCCTGGCCAGAGCAGTGTCAGAGAAAACCAACTAAGCCAAAGGTTTTATATAAGATCCAGAGTCTCCTGACGTAATATTTTTTAAATGTCCAATTTCAGTTAAAAGTTACTCAACATACTTATAATGAGGAAAATCTTCAACCAAAAAAAAAAAAAAAAAGACAATCAGTAGATGCCAACCTCAAAATGATGGGAAGTTGAAATTATTGGACAAAGATTTTAAAGCAGTTACCACAAAAATGTTTCAGTGAACAATAAAGAATATGCTTGAGATAATAACAAATGATAAAATCAAAAACCTCAGCAAAGAAATAGAACGTCTCAGCAAAATAATTAAAGATATAAAGAAAACCAAATGGAAATTTTAGAAATAGAAAATACAATAGCAGAAATTTTCAAAGTTCAAGGACAAGATCAACTGTAGAATAGAGAGGATAGGTGAAAGAATTGGTGAACTGGAAGTTAGGGAGATAGAAATTACCCAGTGTGAACAACAAAGAGAAACTTCCCGCTCCCCCACTAAATAGGCCTCAGGAACCACAGAACTGTATAGTGATTTAACTTTTGCATCATCGGTGTCCTAGAGGAGAGGAGAAATAAGAAGGAGCTAAAAAAGTACTCAAAGATAAAACAGCTGGAAACTTCTCCAGTTTGGCAAGAATACCAAACAAGACAAACACAAAGAAATCTATGCCAAGACACATCATAATTAAACATCTGAAAACAAAGGTCAAAGATAAATAATTTGTTAGTAGCTAGGGAAAAATGAGATCTTACTTATGAGGGTAAGACAATTCAAATGACTACAAATTTCTCATCACAAACCATGGAGTCTAGAGGAAGTAGTGCAATATTTTTCAAGTACTAAGAAAAACAGAGAAATACCAAATCAGAACACTATACCCAGAGGAGATATCCTTCAGGAAATAAAGGAAAATCAGGACATTCTCAGACAAGAGAAAACCAAGAAAATTAGTTTCAAGCAGATCTACAAAGAACAGCTAAAGAAATTCTCTAAAAAAGGAAAACTAGTAAAAGAAGGAAATTTGGAACATCAGAAAGGGAAAAAGAACATAGTAAACAAAATTATGGATAAACACAGTAGGTTTTTCTTTTCATCTCAGATTTTTAAAATTATGTTTGATGGTTGAAACAAAAATTACAACTCTCAGTTATTATAGATGTGATTCTAAATGTATGTAGAAGAAATATTTAAGAAAATTATAAGTAGGAAGATAAAAGGACATAGGAAGGTACATATTTATACTTTAATTAAGCTGTTAAAATGATGCCAGGACTTCGATGAGTTATGTAAAATGACCAAGTAACTCTAGAAGAGTTTAGAAATTCCTTTAAAAACTTATTATGCAAATACCATACGAGGCTAAAAACTATACCGCTAGGTATTTAGCTCAGAGAAATGAAGACTTATATTTATATTAGCTTTATTTGCAATAGTCAAAAAAGAAAACTCAGATGTCCTCAATGTGTGAGTGTAACCATACATAAACTGCAAACTGTGACCCTTCCATACCATGAATCTGCTCAGCAATAAAAGGGGATAAACTATGGATACAACAAGTTCCAGAGAATAAATTTTAGTGAGATTAAAAAAAAAATTGCAAAAGGTTACATACTGTATAATTCCATTTATACAACAACATTTGGAAAACAACAAATTATAGAAATTGAGAACAGATTAGTGGCTGACAGGAGGTAAGCAGAGGGTGAAGGCAAAAAAGAAGTGGGTATGGCTGTAAAAGGGCAACAGCAAGATTCCTGTGGGGGAGAAATGTCTGTATCTCCGCTGCACCACTGTCAATATCCTGGTCGTGATATTGTACTACAGTTTCAAGATGTTTTCATTGGGGAAACTGAGTAAAGGACACTTACAAGTGTATGTGAAACTACCATTACTCCCAAACAAAATGTTTAATTAAAAAATGCAGCTCTCTGGGTTCCACTACCAGAGTATATGTTTCAGTAAGTCTAGGGTAGGGCCTCATATTCTACATTTCTAAGAATTTCCCAGGTGATGCCAACACTGCTAGTTGGGTCCACACTTTGAGAACCACCTTATTTGAGAAAGGAATTTTTGTTATCAAGGAGAAACCCATGGGAGGTGGTCTACCCAGAAGCTCTTTCTTCCCATCCTAAACAAAATGGCCATACAAATAACACCTTCTAGGGTGCTAAGTCCAGAATCAAGAGAAAGAAGAGTAGTTAGAGAGAAAACTGTCTGAAGATAACATTGTTCTAGCCTTAGGATCAATGTGGAAGATGAGCATGGTGTCATAGTGGTCATCATGCCTGGAACAATGTGACCAGAGAAGCCACTGACTCTGAGTCATAGTGGTGGTTTTTAACATTAGTGGTCCCTAATCCTGTCTCAGAACTAGAAACACTTGTTAAAACACATCTTTCTGGATCCCACCACAAAAACAATGGAATTGGAATCAGAGGCCTGAAATTCTGCACCTTCCCCCAGGTGAGATATGCATAGTAAAGTTGGAGAAACACTGGGATGGAGAAACACTGGGTTGCAGACTTGTGATGCAGATGATAATAACCTGGAAAGGAGCACAGAGCAAGCTGCTGTGTAGACAAATGTGCAGTGCCAGAGCCTCTAAGTGAGAGGCAAGACCTTTCCTGCCTTCCAGAAAGGAGGGCTTCTCCTTCAGCAGTTTCGTTAGCTGCCGTTCATGGGACACCTGCTCTGTAGGAGGCATGACACTGAGAACATTATAGACATTTTCTAATTGGATCCTCACCAAGGATCCAATTTTGTTGAGCAAAACAGCTGTTATTATCCTCATTCTATATATGAGGAACCCAAGGTCCAGAGAAGTAAACTGCTCAATGTTGTATAGCTAATAAGTAATCAAGCAGGGCTTCTAACTTGGGTCTTTCTTCTGGGCAAACTCAACTTCAAAATGTAGTTTGAATCATAGTACCACTTGGGTTCTCCAGTACAGTATATAAGAATGAAAATGTTAGGAGTGGAAGGCAGGGGAAAGGCGAATCATAACAGCAGCAAAACAGCAGAGGCAGCAGCTAAAGTGATGTGGGGAAGCAGATAACAAGAGTGTCATGGGGAGGGGACACAACCTAGAGGGAGGGCTGGTTGAAAGAGGGAGGGAGGTGGGGTGGCGGAGAGAGGGGGCTGAGGTGGGCAGAGAGAAGGTTCTGTGGGATGACGTAACACCTCTAATATTATGAAATTGGTTTACTTTAAATTAAAATGGAAATTTCTATTTACAAAACAAAATAATGCTATATAAAAATATATTTAGAAAGTCATATATGCTTTAATAAAAGAAACAACATATTTTCTAGGGCATATAAATTACCAGAATAATGTAAAACCACAATGCTTCAAAGAAGCAAATGTCTTCAGATTTGCTCATTTCCAGTTTAAACATTTGTTTTCCTAGAACATATGTCCTATAAATAATCTAACACTCAATATAAAATCTGGCAGGAAATGTGTTCCATTAAATTTCTCCCATTGTGCTTTCTTTATCTGTCATATGTTTTAATGTGATTTTATTGACTGTGATAATTGCTCCTTTACTGCTAATGATAATATGATACTGTTAAAAACCAACTTCCAAGGTAATTGTTTTTATCCCCTCCCCCTCCCTCAATATTTGCATTCAAACTGTGTGCATGACTCTTGACTTAAAACAGCTTGTGTTTCTTATGCCTGAGTCAATTTAGTCTCTCCTAACGATAGATCTAGGACCATGCTAACCTTGTCTCCAGGTTGCCACATTTTACTAACCCCAGGAAGATAATACCTTTTCCTGCAATTGTTATAACTGTAACTACAGATGAAATATAATAATAGATGTGTAATTCCTGCTATTCTCTCTGTTTATAATAATCGATCACTAGTGACAGTCTGGTAGTAGTAGCGGTAGTCATAATTGGTAGCAAATCATAGTAACAACATCCAATAAAGAGCTCTAAAAAAATGAGCACTTGGTACCTGTTGTTTTGGTTAAAACAAGTTATCTTACTCTTCAGGCTTTCTCCTGAACTGGTCAGTGGAGAAAATGCTAATATCCAGAGATGCCTCGGGCTATCATTATTTAATGACCCCCAACGTCCAGACCTCCCAGCTTGTTTTCCTTGCTCCAGATCATGTATAGTGAGCAAACTCTTGCTTGGCAGTTCTTCTTTGCATGTGAATTTGCTGTCTGGGAAGAGAATGCACTGAGCACCTCAGGCTTTTCATATTTCTCTCATTATAATTCTATTATACAAAAGAAGAAAGGAAATGAAATACCTCACCTGCTGGAAATTTATTTTAAGACTTTTTTCTATTTCCTTCTTTATTCATTGGATTCTCCATTGAGTAGAGAGAAGTTTCCTATGCAGCAAAAGAAACAAACGACAAAATGAAAAGGCAACCTATGGAATGGAAGAACATATGTGATGGCAGACAAGTACATGAAAAGATGCTGGGCATCACTCATCATCAGGGAAACGCAAATCAAAACAACAATGAGATCTCACCTCACACCTGTTAGGATGACTATTATCCAAAAAACCCAAAAGAGCAGGTGTCGGAGAGGATGCAGAGAAAAGGGAACTCTTGTGCACTGTTGGCAGGAATGTAAAATGGTGCAGCCACTATGGAAAACAATACAAGGGGTCCTCAAGAAATTGAAAATAGAACTATATGATCCAGCAATCCCACTTCTGGGTACTTATTTGAAGGAAAAGAAATTAGTATCTTGAAGAGATACCTGCGCTCCCATCTTCACTGCAGCATCATTCACGATAGCCAAGATAAGGAACCAACCCAAGTGTCCATCAATGGATGAATGGATAATGAAAATGTGATGTGCATCACACAGTGGAATATTATTCAGCCTCAAAAAAGATGGAATTTCTGCCACATATAACTACATGGATGAACTTGGAGGACATCATGCTCAGTGAAATAAACCAGTCATGTAAGTATAAACTCTATGTGCCCTACTTATATGAGATATCCAAAACAGTCAGACACATAGAGGCAGAAAGTAGATTGGTGGTTGTCAGGTACTGAGCAGAGGGGGAAATGGGAAAGTGTTCACCTAGTATGAGGTCTCATCTTTGCAAGAGAGCAAGTTTGAGTTATCTGCTGTACAACAGCGTGCCTGTTGTTAACTATATTGTACCATACAATTTAAAATTTGTCAAGAGGCTAGATCTCATGTTAGGTGTTTTTACCACAATTTAAAAAATTTAAAAAACTAGTGAACATTGTAGATATCTCTCTAAGAAGAAAATATCAAATTATCAAATATATGGCTTTTTGTTTCTTTTTACAAAAGAAGCTTATATAAAAATAAAAATGATAATAATATAGAAGTGTTTTGAATTCCACCTGGCAATGCTATTGATAATGCTATTGATAATGATTTCTGACCTCAGGACCCATCTATAAAAGAGGAGGTTGGTTCAAGACACCAAGACAAACAACATTTGTGTCAATGAGGGTTGCCTAGGACTAAGAATCTATATATATTCTATCTTCAGATCAATGCTGCTCTATAAAAAAAAAAAATTCCAAATTGCCTCTCATTACCCAAAATGCAAAATAGTTGTAGGGATTTTCAGACAAACTGAAATGTGGTTTAGGTTCGTGTTGGCAATGACAGATTTTCATAGATGTTGAAATTTTCTGAGGCATGGTTAACCAGCTTCCATTGCAATATTGACCCAGTTCCCCAAACATTTTATTCTCAACAAATATAGACATGGTAATTAAATTTCTAGAGGGAGATTCTTTCTGGTCACAATGTATTATTTCTTTTGTTTAAAAAAAATGTGGTTTTTTAAGTTCTGGTTAAAACTAGCCTTTGCCTTTACTCTTACACATCTGGAAATTTAAGGAAGGAGAAGGTAAAGTTACTTTGTCTTTCTTCCAGACTGTCACTCAAGTTTCATCTGTCTGTGAAATCAGTTCATTGCTGTGAAGGCCCTAGACCCAGAGAAAGTCTCTAAGGTTTAGTAGGGTGTGTTTCTATTAATCTCAAGGCAGCCCAACATTTGTTCCATGTGGTAGACTGTAAAATGCAACTCAATTGTGACATCTATTCTTGCCAGTTCTTTACAATAAGATGGGATGATGGAGCCATCAAGAATTAGAAGTTTGAATTTTCAAATATCATGAAGTTTCAGGTGAAATATACAACGGCTATTGGATTAGGATATAGCCTTGCTATTTGGTGATCAGTCTCTGAGATACATATCAAAATAAACACATAATGCCTCCAGGGTAAACCCAATAAGAGATTTTATTTCTGCCTCTTTCAAATATACATGTTTGGTAGTATCTTACCCTTAGCCTATGGAAGAGTATCTTAGACTATAAAGGAAAGAATATTAGAGAATACTGTGTATAACAACGGTGGCATTCTTGAACCACTTCATGAGGGCATATCCATGTTGATGCGATGGGTTACTTATGTAGTAAGATTGCTTCAGGCATTGTGAGTGGAACAAAATACAAATACTAGTGTTATACAAATTTTTATTTATTGAACGTTTATGTCTTACACAGAACAAAGTATCACACATGCACTACCTCACAACAAACCCATGGGCTAGGAATCATCATGACTGTTTATGGATGATGACATTGAGATTCCAAGAGTTATAACGAATTGCTGAAGGTCACACATTTGTAAAAGGTAGATCTGAGATTTGAACCCAGGCTGTCTGACTTAGTAGACTGCCCTCTGAAGAAACCAGATGCCATGAATTCCACTAACGAAACAAATCATCCTACAGTGACCTTACCTTAAAAATCATCTAATCAGGGGCGCCTGGGTGGCTCAGTGGGTTAGGCTGCTGCTTTCGGCTTGGGTCATGATCTCGGGGTCCTGGGATCGAGTCCCGCATCGGGATCTCTGCTCAGCAGGGAGCCTGCTTCCCTCTCTCTCTCTCTCTGCCTACTTGTGATCTCTCTCTGTCAAATAAATAAATAAAATCTTTAAAAAAAATCATCTAATCAAACTACTCATTCTTCATTAGGGTGGCCAGACACACTAGATAGTTCTTGCTATATTTGCATTTTCAATCTATAGGCTTCATACACACAGACACAGACACAGACACACACAGACACACACAGACACACACACTACAATACTTAGAGAATTTCAAGTCTGAGATTCTGACAATTTTAAGTAAGGTCACACATTCAGGAAAGAACACTCAATTGAGTTAGAAACACAATGAACTTCGATCTAAGCAATTTCACTCAGAAAGGAGAAAAAATTTTTTCTTCGAAGAAAAGTCTATTAGAAAATAAGATAGGGGCGCCTGGGTGGCTCAGTTGGTTAAGCGTCTGCTTTCGGCTTGGATCATGATCCCTGGATCCTGGGATTGAGCCTGACATCAGGCTCCCTGCCTGGCGCTTGGTGGGGAACCTCCTTTTCCCTCTCCCTTTGCCTGCTGCTTCCCCTACTTGTGCTCTCTCTGTGTCAAATAAATAAAATCTTAAAAAAAAAAAAAAAGAAAAGATAGAAGTTCTTGTAGTAAACTTGCTACTTTAAAACTGTGTAGAAAGGGAACTGCTTTTGAAACTACTAATAAAAATAAAAGTAGTTTTCTTAATAGGAAATTAGGAAATTTACAAAATGTTAATTTAAATAAAGATGTTCAAGTTACTATGACTGCTAGCATTCTGCTACTTTGAGAAAAGGGCATAAAGAAAAAAGGGGGATAAAAGAACAAAGAAAGGGAGGCAAGAAGATGAAGAAGAGGAAAAAGAAAGAGGAGAAGGAAGAGGGGAAAATGAAATAGGGAAGTAGGGGAAGGGGAGGGAATAAGCAGGGGCCAGGGGATGAAGTTAGGAAGAAAAGGGACAAGAAAGAAAGGAAAATAAAAGAGAAAGATTGAAAAAGCAAGAGTGGCTTATTTACCTTTATCTTTTTCCTTCGTTAATCTTTAGTTTCTGTCAAGTAGATATTCACTAAGGTATTTTATGGTGCATAGTATTATTTTGGTATGGTCAGAATGTAAACTATGTGAGGTCATATATTTACTTCTTTGCTTTCGTTTGGTGTTTTCTCCCCAGCATCTGGACAGCATCAGACATTAGAGATGGCATTCATTATGTTTCTTGAATGAATGAATTTTCAGGTTACACTTTCAAATACACTAAGAAGAGCTAGTCAATTAGATCATCTGTGTCTTATAGTGAATAACTTAACAGTACAGAGAATAACTATGTGTGGACCGAATGAGAACAAATGCATTTCAATTAACAGCTCACATGGCAACTCTGAAGAGATTTCAGAAATGCAACCAATTACCAAAATTGTTGTCAGTGGGATGTGTATATAGGTAGGTTCCTATATCCCCCTCAAAAACTATTTATTACTGGGCTGCCTGGGTGGCTCAATGGGTTAAGCCTCTTCCTTCAGCTCAGGTCATGATCTCAGGGTCCTGGGATCGAGTCCCACATCGGGCTCTCTGCTAGGCAGGGAGCCTGCTTCCTCCTCCTCTCTCTCTCTCTCTCTCTCTCTCTCTACTTGTGATCTCTCTCTCTGTCAAAGAAATAAAATCTTTAAAAAAAAAACTATTTATTACCTCTAACAGGGAAAATTTTCTTAAGGCTGAAATTAGATAGAAGTGGGTATGAGTTTTGATCATTTTTTACAAGTTTTTACTTTAATTCCAGTTAGTTAACATACAGTGTGATATTAGTTATAGGTGTACGATGTGTGATTCAACACTTCCATACTTCACCCCATGTTCATCACAGGTGCACTCTTTAATCCCCATCACCTATTTCACCCATCCCCCCACTCCACCCCTAGGTTTGATTGTTTTGAATGTGAAAAAGTTCTAGTAATAGGACCAAGGAGAAAAGAAATATGGGGTTTGGTAACTTCTTCTCTTTCCTACCTTATCCTGGAAAAGGTCAGAATGTCCTATAGATGCTTAGGTGAATATGGCTACCACCACCCCAAAGTATATGTATATAAAGCCAACAATAGCAACAAAAAACTAACAGTGATCATTTTATTGAGCACTTAAATGCTGGGATTGCTCAGATCATTTCCCATGTACGAACTCATTCAATCCCAGAACAGCTCCACAACATAAAGACAAGACTCTTCTTGAGTCTCTCTTCATTTCTTCTTTCCATTTCTCACCCTTGGAGCTACAAGGATCTACTTCTGAGGTTGGCAAACTCCTGTTTGGTTTCTACTTCTCTGAAGATTTTGGAAAATGGCCATTCATCCATGCATTGTCTATGGCTACTTTAAGTAGTTAATAGGGACCATAGGGTCCACAAAGCCAAAAGTGTTTACTATCTGGCAATTTACAGGAAAAAAAGTCTGCCAACCCTTGATCTCTACAATCTGCAGAGGAAGTGGGGACACTCTTGCTTTCTTCCTTTCTAACTCTCTGGAAGTTTTGCCTCCATTTTTGTTTCCCTGTTCCCCACTTCTCCTGACATTTTATTTTGGAAAGTTGGCTTAAGAGTAAGGATGCTGACTTCAGGACCAGACTGCCAAGGTTCAAATTCATTTTGCCCTATAAATTTGGCAAACCCACTAAACTTCTATGTGCTTCAGTTGTGTCCTCTGTGGCTACCACTGCCATTTCTGCTCTACTACTGCTATTGTTGGCTACTGTCCACCTCCATCTCTATTATACAAAAACAGAAATCTCAGCAGTCCCTGTTCTTGCTGCCAGGATGGGACTCCTGCTGTCCTTCCATACAAAACGAGAAACCTCAGCCTCATATGAAGCTTTCCATCTCCATCCCTTTATAAAGGAATCATCTCCCAGGAACTAAAGGTGCTTGTGGATACTGTAGCCAAGCTGCATGGGGAAAGAAATCAGTCTTTCCTCTCCCCACTCAGTTTCCAGGAGCCCACTGGCCCACACTGCTAGCTTCACTCCACCAACACGCTTCAGCTACCCAGGGATCTGGTACTTGAACTGCCCACATACCACATCCTCAATCAGTTCTCTGGGTGAGGACACTGAGACCTTCTATTTGTGTCTCATGGAAAACACCATATAATGGAACATACTCTAAACTAGGAGATAAGTTGCCTGGCTTTCAATGCTGGTTCTACCCAAAAGTGCTTCATGACCTGAAGCTATCCCTTTAACTTCTCTGTATTCCCCTCTTCTCACTTCTAAAATCAGGTATACTAGCTCATCCCTAAGGTCCCTTATAACTGTAGGATTTTTATGATGCTCTATAACCCTGAGTCGACTGTAAGGGATGCTTAAACGTTGCCCACATGGAGTCTCTTCAAACGGAATTTAGCCTGAGTTAAAATCACCAACTGTCCAGGCTACTGAAGCAATGGCTTTTGTCCTAAGAAAATGGGTTAATTGGCCATCCCTCTGAGGGTCTTTTACACCAAACTGGTTCAAAAATTATGGAAAGGGGAAAAATAGCTTGCATAGTCTTTTTAGATCAAGGCCAACTGTTTCTTGCAAAGAAAAAGAAATGACTTACTTTTCTTAGCAATAATTTTTACACCTCAAGCTATATTTTAACATAAGGCTCTAGGCTCTGGCAGAAAAAATATATATGACAGCACACTGGAGGAGGTTAGATGTCAGATTTATTCAATGTTTTCAAAGCAAAAGCTTCAATAAAAGGGGGGAAAAGGCATCCAAGGATGTCTTTGGGGGAGCGGGGGGACAAAGATTAACGTCTATTCAGTTTGTATAGAAGGAGAAAAAGATGATATGGAGATCTGGGAAATAAAAATAAGGTGAAAGTGCAGATATTTGAATTCTGATAACATAAAATAAAAATTCCAGACTCTTCCTGATACTTATGAGAGGTCTTTATTTTTTATCCTATTTCAAGAAAGCATGATAAGAAGTACTGAATTTTGGGTTGTGACACGTTCCTCAGATTCCATTCCTGAAGAATGAATACACTAAACACAGGTATTTGGCCCTAAATACTGTAAAGAAGCCTCTGAGAACATATTCATCAACCACAGTGACCAGTGACATAGTGAAGTATTTTTCAGGTACAACTTCAAGAGATTTATCACTTCTGTTTAAACTTATTGAAAACGAAAAAGAGAAATCAAAAAAACTAGGCTTTTGTCTTTGTAATTTAAGGAGTCAGGTAAACAAGTCCTTACAAGTGGATTTATAATGCTTCTTAAAAAAATTTTTAGTATTGAAGTGTAGTTGACACACCCTAACATTATATTAGTTTCACATAGTGATTCCACATCACTATACAGTACTCAGTACTCACCATGATTAGTGTGGTCACCATATGTCACCATGTGTTATTACAATATTATTGACTATATTCCCTATCCTGTACTCTTCATATCTGTGACCTATATCTTATAACTAGAAGTTTGCATCTCTTAATTCTCTTCACCTATTTCATCCATCCCATAACCCCCAAGCTCCTTCTGGAAACCACCAGTTTGTTCTCTATATTCGGGTCTATTTCCATTTGTTGTTATGGTTGGGGCTTTAAAAAAAAATGTTTGTTTGTTTGTTTTTGATTCCACATATAGGTAAAACCGTGTGGTATTTATTTTTCTCTGCCTGAGTTATTTCACTTAGCATAATACCCTCTAGGTTCATCATATTGTTGCAAAACAATAAGATCTCATTTTTTATGGTTGAGTAGTATTCCATTGTATGTATTACCACATCTTCTTTATCCATTCCTCTAACTGTAGATACTTAGATACTGCTTCCATATCTTGCCTATTGCAAATACTGTTACAATAAATATAGGTATGCACATATCTTTTTGAATTAGTGTTTTCTTTTTCTTTGGGTAAACACCCAGTCATGGAACTGTATAATGCTTTATGCTTAAGCTATAAGGCTTTTCTTTAAAAAGGGATATAGAGAGTCTTTAGTTTGGAATGTGTGTGGAGGGGGTTTTGTGGAGAAAAGTTGACAAATAGCAGAAAATGTTTGTTCGTATTTTTATCTGGAGTATAGGTGTATTTTGAAGCAGTGTGCCCACCACTTAAGTAGCCTCTAACCATCATGACAGTGCCCAAGATTGAAGGACAACTGGTTCACGAGCCCAGAGGCCATAGTGTGAAAGTCTCACTGCCAGCTTCTACTGACTCCAGCCTATTTGGCTTTGTAATACACTTTGTAGCACACTCACAAAGCTAGAATTTCTTATTTATTTATTTATTTATTTGTTTGAGAGAGAGACAGTGAGAGAGAGCATGAGCAAGGAGACGGTCAGAGAGAGAAGCAGACTCCCCGGGGAGCCGGGAGCCCGATGCGGGACTCGATCCTGGGACTCCGGGATCATGACCTGAGCCGAAGGCAGTTGTCCAACCAACTGAGCCACCCAGGCGTCCCAACAAAGCTAGAATTTCTTGAGACCCACTCAAACACACTCAAAAAGACTCAAAACCTCATCAACAATGATAAGATAATTATAGATTAATAATGACTCCCATCATCAATGAAAGTATCCATGATTTATCCCATTGCTCACTTGGTGGGCCGTCTGTCAGCACAGCACTGAGGTCCTATGTGAACAGAACTGTTTCTTGACTTGACATCACTCATCCATACCTGAGAGGCTGAGTTCTCCAATAAACAAGTCCTCTAAATTTGGCCCTGGCTGGCCCACATGCTGAGCCTCCTGCTTGAAATCCCACTGATGTGTACCCTCCTCTACAGCTGGATACATAAGCCTCTTAATCCCACATTCATTCAACAGCATCACCGTGGCTATGTGTATACTCACTTGCAGCCAAAACAAATTTTACACCTTGATCAAAATTAATTGGTGTAAAGAATTCGCGGTGAGCCAAAGTGCCTGGGAATTTTGATAGGTAACCACTGAGTGATTTAAAACAAACAAACAAACAAACAAAAAAGGAAATAAAGCCAAACACAACTGTTAATTCAATAGGTGTGAAGGTTAAACAATTGTAGATTGGAAGGTGCCGGGCTTTTATGTCATGATTTTTAACTGAGGCATACACAAATACACTTTGGTTCTTTCCAGACATAACAAGATTTAAATCATATATTTTTTAAATTTTTATTTATTTATTTGACAGACAGAGATCACAAGTAGGCAGAAAGGAAGGCAGAGAGAGAGGAGGAAGCAGGCTCCCCGTGGAGCAGAGAGCCCGATGTGGGACTCGATCCCAGGACTCCGAGACCGTGACCTGAGCTGAAGGCAGATGCTTTAACCCACTGAGCCACCCAGGCGCCCTAAAATCATATTTTTAAATGTGGTGTTAAAATGTTTACTGTACATTGTTTATGGTCCTGGTCTATTTAGTTCAGTTACTCTGTGCTGCAGCAATTTTCATGATTATTTTCCCTTTCAGAGCTTTTGTAGTAATTTCATATTAATCTTTTGAGATGCTGCATTGGGTTTTCTTCAGTGAAGTGACTTGGATATCACAATCAGTTGGAAACATTTGCCCTTTGTGTAGATCAGGGTTTGGAAGGCAGAGAATGGCAGGAAGGGTTGTTAATAAATGGGATAGATTATATGATATGATATTTCAGAGCTCATTTGTATCAGTCTAGTAGAAGCTTATACGTCACCCAAATGTAGCCCCACTTATGTTGTCAATACTGTGGCCCAATATCAGAGTGATTATAAGATATTCTTAGAGGAAACTGTGCCTAGCAAACACATAACAGGGCTTCATGGTTTTGACCGTCTTTTGTGGAGTCCCTCTTGCGGCGAGAGCCTGGCACGGAAGTCAGGACTTCTAGCTGGTACTTTGAGTACATGGGGCCACTAGAGGTAATGAGCACATTTGACATTTACAGTTTGGTCTAAACTCACAATGCTAATAAACAACATGAGTTGAATTAATGAGTGACCAGTATGCAGAAACACAGAGCATCTCAGTAGAGACCTCCCTAGAGGGTCAAGGTTTGCAAAAAGAAATAAATGCATTTGGAAGCCAAGAATGGTTTATAGAGTATGTGTGCTAAACATGTGGAATTCTCAGTGGGAATAACACAGCCAGGTGTCCAAGGCAGAATTGGAGTGTGCCCATGCGTGTCAGGGGAAGGGATTTTTATCTTTAATAGGGACAGCCAGCTTAATATGAAGCTTACATCTGCAGTTTGCACCAAATTCAAGAATTTCATAGTTATCTATAGAGCCAAATGCTTCTTTATTTGACTGGCTGTTGAATGAGCATGGCAGAATTTTGAAAACTGGTATTTCTATGAAGGGAATTAAGTCTTTCTTATCCTTCTCAAAAAAAAAAAAATGAGAGGACAAAATGTTCCCTTATTCCTTGTTTATTATTATAAAAGAGATATGCATTTTGTTAAAAAAATTTAAAATGCAAAAATTCAGGAAAAAGTGTATAAAAGTCATCCTTGCGATCTCAGATAAACTCTGTCGCTAGTTTGGTTAATATCATCCTGGTGTCTTCTCAATATGTGTGTATATGATTAATTTAAAATATATAAAATATGAAGTATAAAATATAAAAACATACAATCTGCTTTTATTTTTCCTCAACAAAATATTGCGATCATTTCCCATGACATTGTTCTTCCACTGCTTTATTTTTTAGTGCCCATGATATTCCAACATGACCCTACTATAATTTAGACAACCTTACACCACTGGAAATTATGATATGTCCAACCCTTTGGCCACCTTGAGTAATGTTGTTATGAACATTGAGAAGGGATATTTCCCTTAAAATTGGTTCTACTTTGGATATTTCCAAGCATTCTTTCTGCTGTTTTCTCCATCATTAATTAACTGTGTTCCCACCTACTCACCAAGCACCTAATTTTCTTCTGTATCTGGAACTTTAATTGATGTCTTAATATGGAAATGAGAGGAAATATTTGAAGAGATGTCACATGGAAGAAGATTTATAATGGTTCTAAGTTTTCCCTAAGAACAGAACCACAACCAATGGTGAGAAGGTACAGCAGAGAAATATCTACTCCACACGTGAAAGTTGAAACAATGAAACAGGCTGAGCTATAAAATGATGAGTTCACACCCCTGATTTTCAAGTGCTGCTGGAAAGATGTCTATTGAGGATCTTTTAGAAAGGATTCTTACTTTGGATGGGAAATAGATTAGATCAAATCTTTTTAAGCTTTTTGTTTGTTTTTAAAATAGAAACATTCTTGCAAATTTATATGAACCATCCATAAACAAGACTGGCACTTTATTAGCATAAATGTGATTTAATACATACAAACTTCTAATACTTATTTTTTAAAAAGATTTATTTATTTATTTATTTGAGAGAGAGAGAGAGCATGAGAGCAAGGGGAGGGGTAGAGGAAGAGGGAGAGGTGGAGAATCTCAAGCAGATTCTGCACAGAGCCTGGAGCCTGGCACGGGGCTCAATCTCACAACCCTTAGAACATGACCAGAGCCGAAATCAAGATTCAGTCATTTAACCCGACTCAGCCACCCAGGCACCCACTCAAACTTTTGATATTTATTAATCATGAAGTCAGTTGATGAGAAATTTGAAAATTGGTGATCTCCCATATGTTTAAAACTTAGGTATCTGACATACTTGGGGATTTCTTTATTTTTAAGAATTTACAAGTACATAAAATGCAGCTTGAAAAAAAATCATTTTGAGTCAATTACAGAATCCTTCAACTATCTCTGCAACCTTACGGTTTTGCGAAATGAAGATTAAAAACCAGCACACTAGATTCTCCTCTAGAATCTTTCTAGTTCTCAGATGCTAAATTTTTGCAAAATTTTGAAAGGATTATATCTGTATAATCCAGCTTCTTGATTTAAATATTGCTGTACTTTATGCAGACAGAGAGTGTAATGATTGGAGAGCATATGTGGGGCATAGTCGGTCACACTGTAGCAAGCTGTGAACTCGGGATCAAGAGAAAGCTGGCTGAATTTTCACTGGTTCTTGAATAAACAGTTCAGGCTAACAGGTATGGCATGGGAAATGGGTCAGGCAGCAGGAATCAAAGGATAAATAATAGGAGTTGAAATTTCATTCATGGGTATTGATGTCAGGGAAGAATACCAGCAAGGAAGAAAGTGGTTTGTTATATGGCAATTTTTGTTCAAAGCAGGAAGTCTTTCTCTCCTTCCTGTCAAAGTCATATCATATTCTCAAAGAGCAAACAGACCTGAGCTCAAGATTCTAGGTTAGTAAAAAGTCCTGATTTTGATAGTATGAAGATGCAGAGACAGAGTAGAACATTTCTGACACTATAGTTTGTGGGTGGAAAACTTTATAAGCAACTAATTTTATGCTTATAACCAGTTCTGGTTGGCCTGCTGAAGTCTTTACGGAGACTCTCCAGGCTTAGGAGCACAGGATGCCCCCTGGTATGTGAGTCTGATGTGATGATATGAAAAGAAACTTGAAGAAGATGAACTTCTCTTCCATTCTCAAGCAGGGAATGAATGAGTCAAGCTCAAGCCACAGTGCTATTTCCAGGGCAACACAGACTCTAACAAAAGCAAGACAATGAGGAAGGCACATACAATTTTTAGGGTTCTGGCAGTCTTCAATCTACTGGCTTAGTCATCGACACCTAAGTAAATAATCCCTTAGAAGTCATTTTAGATGCAATGTTGTAAATATAAATATATATGTACATAGATATATATATGTAATATTTATATATGGGTATATAGTTATGCAATTATCTTCTGATTTTGAAGGGAATACATTTATTCATTAAATAATTATTTATGAATTAGCTATCTGTAGATCTCCACTGTACTAAGGGCTTGTAGGTACAAAATTGAGAGATTTCTGTGCTTGAGGAAGTCATAATGCGACTGCGAAACACACAATATATAATTTTAAGCAGCTGTCTCATGCTATATATTTTGTAGATTGCTTTCATATGTGTTATCTCATTGGTTCTACAGCATTTGGGAAATTTCCAGCTGAACGAGACCCAAAGATGGCCTCCTCCACCAGGTGTACAGGCGAGCAACTGTGATGCCCAGAGACACTGTGACTTGCTTAAACAATTAATATCAGAACCAAAATCTTCTGACTCAAGAGCAACACACAGACCACATAAAATCATCTCTGCAAATAGATATGTCAATGTAACTTTTTCTTCATCATATACCTTTAATTTTAAGTTTGTCCAATTCATTTCTAAGTTTGTCAAATAGCTTCAACTACTTTTCAAATATTTGAGGTCTGGCTTGATATAAAAAATCAAGAAAGTTTTAATTTACAAAGCTGCATATATATTTTAAGGGAAAATTAAAACATATGTTTCTGATTCATTTACAATTAAGTCAGTCTTATTTTGCAACAGTTAGTTGATGCTTAGATACCTGACTGTGGCTTCCAAATAGTTTCTCCCAGAAATAGAAATCATAGTTTGTTAAGATTAAACACATTGACCCCTGAAAATCATGCATGCCTCAAAATTAGTTTTTATAGTATTTCATTAGACTTCAAACTTAATAGAAATTGTTCGTTATTCAAACTTACTCTTCATTTTAATATTTTTCCAACTCCTTATGTGCTATATAAAGTGATTTTATTTTACATTTCTCGTAATCCTTTAGAATATGTATATCCAGTTATTAACATGGCTTTTGTTGTCAAAAAGGAAAGAAGGAAGAAAAAAAATCACTGTTTTTTTTTAAAATAATAACAAAACTTTTAAATGAATACCTCTTTTCACCATTCAGACATGAGTGAACTTGGCATTAAACCTGTTCTTAATTCAATCCATCTGTTCAGTGCCCACTACTTTATTTTTAGTGCCACCATTTAAAACTGCCCGAAATATTTCATAGTGAAAATTATCAAAGAACAGAACGTTCCCAATATAATAAACAAAAATATGCCCACCAATGAACCATCTTTTCTGATGCAGTACTGTTTATCTCATGTCTGTTACCAAATACACCTTTTGAAAAGAATTCTAACAATTTTAGGGCAGGGAATTTTAGCCACTAATCATGTGGTCTACCCAGTGCGGCATGTGAGTATAAATCATTAATTTAATGCAGTGTCAGGTATATATACTGGATTTTCAAAAGTATGGCAACAGAATGAAAGATGGAGACATACTTTATCAATGTGTAAACTTGTAAGAGACAGTGAAAACAAGCAACCTCCATATGTTTGCTCAAATTCTCTAGCCAGAGCTGCCTGCAGTGGCAACACTTTGCCGAAGCTCAGACTTCGCTACTGTCTTCAGAGCCACCAGCATCCTACTAACCACTGGAGTGAAAAACAGTGCGGCGATTGCTGAGCCACATGGAGGCAAGTGCGGTCGACCGGGGACAGCAACCAGCAACCCTGGCTGGTTTGTGCCCAAGCTCTCCCTGCTGATCTTCCTCTTTCCAAAACAGCCTGGGAGTAGCTCAGAAAGACCTGATTGTTCTGCTTTGGACTACGGTTTCAGTCTCTGTATACTTCAAAACCAGAATTTCCTGTTTCAGCAGGAATTCCTGGTATTTATTTTTAAAGCCAAAAATCCGAAGTGTCCCATACGCTAAACCTTTTTATTTTTCATGAGCTGTACATCAAAGGTACCTGACCAGGTAGTTTTTATTTTATGAGATCCTGCAGTTTTTAACTTCTGGGATAATATGCTTTGTGTGGAATTTTTTCTGAGTCTTTTCACTTCTAATAAGAATCTGAAAGCACCAGTGGGGTAGAGAAAGTAAAAACTCAGTGCAAGGAAGTGCATCATCTTTTGCATTTCTAGTTTCCCGCACAACTTCTAAATGTGATTGTTACTATTGTAAGAGGCAGTGTAGTCTAGCAGAGGGATGACATAAAGTCTTCAGGGCTGCTAGTGACCCCGCTCAGAAAGCATATAGTTGAATTCCTTTGTGCACAGAGGCAGCTTTGCAAGGTTGAACAATTTCCTGAGTGCACCAAAGGGCAGACATGGAACTCAGGTTCTGAATCCATGTCTGTTCTCCCCACAACTGGGAGGCAGAAAACGTGGTCTTGGCTTTCCACCCACAATGGGCTCAATTTCTCCACCTGTGAAATGAGGGAAGATAGAGTAGATAATTTTAAAGTCCTTCCTAGTACTAAAATTCTATGTATTCTAGGACATATTTTTAATTTGTAGAAGACAAATTTATTTTGAAAAATGCAAAACTCTGTATTTTTCTCCTGACCCTTTTTGAAAGATTGGCATAATTATTAAATGAGATAATGTATGTGAAGACCTAAAAATGCCTGATAATTAGTAAATGATAGCTCTTAATATTTTCACTTCCTCCGAGGAAGCAGGTGTATTTTCATTCCTGTGTCCAAAAGGTCCTCTACGCTATTTCCTTCAGAACTTGGACTCACTTCATCCCCAGTCATGCTCCTGACATTTTCCTCTCTCTAAACTAAGTACGCAAATCCGAGGCAGGAGAGGCCTACAGAAAGGAAGCAGCCAAGCCATGAAGTGGTTGGGGGAGGGGGGAGATTCTGAGAAGGTGCCCCTAATAGAGAGAAATCTCAGAATAAATGGAAGGATGGATGGAAGGAAAGAAGGAAGGGGAGGAGAAGGAGGCGAGGGAGAGGGAGGAGGGGAGGAAAGGGGAAAAGGGAAAAGAAAGAGAAATCTTAATAGTTCACTACCTCTGAATACTTGAAGAGGTCAAATGAATTTGGGGGGATTTCCTGGTATCTTCTAATCACCCAAGGGATAGAAAATGTTAAGTATTCAGTTACAGTGCCCAGAGACACCAAGGGAAGTGCCTGCTATAGCTCTGTGGATTCACTATGCTTAATTTGACCATGCTCTGGGCTTACCGCACTTGATATGCTGCTAATATTCCCATCTTGCCTATCACGTATCTTTAATGCATCTTGCTGCAAGTCCCCAATTGGGACTGCCTTTCTAACTCCTGGTTGTCTTCTAGATGTTGGGAAGCTATTGCTGTATATGGGACATATGTGAATTTATCCAACTAGTTGCTCCAAGCTCTCCAGTAGCCTGAGCCCCAAGTGAGGCTTTCTTCCAAAGCCCGCATGAAATAAACCGCTACCTCGTCACGCAGCAGGCCATTCTCAGTCAACAGATGACATGAAAAAGAAGAATGGGCAACATCTAATTTCTAATACCTACGAATTCCCTCTGGGCTAGAGAAAATCCCTGGGGCAAGATCCTATCAGTGGACAAGCTTCTGAGCCACCAGGGTACCGTTAGGCGCTCGGGAGCAAGAATCTGTACCCTGGCATCCTCCACAAATGAAGGTACCTGCAAACAGAAATTCATTTATACTTGGGGAACAGGTTACTCAAGCACAGGATCCGGCCCCAAGGTTAATAATTGTCTCAAGGATCCGTGAAATTGTTTCTGCGCTCGGAGGGAAAAAGAGAAACGAAGGAACAATTTGGGCTACTATATTTGCTTTCCCTTATGGTAATGCAGAGCCCTTTCTCTTTCAGGACTCCAGGAATAGTTTTTGTCTTGAGACAATTTGGGCTAATGGACTGTGTACTGGCCTTCTGGGAGTTAATCTTGAGTTTACTGCTGCCTGGCAGCCCAATCTGCAGCTTGCTACCCCCTCTGCATTTTCAATTTTCTTACCGGAGAAATGGGGATAACTATATTTGCTTCTCCACCTCACAGTGGCCTTTGTGATTAAGTAATTAATGTGCGTAAAGTTCACTGAAACCAGAAAGAACCATATAAATGCTAAGAAGTATTATTATAACAAATCCCAATGGCTTGTCTGGTTAATTTCCTGCGAGGCCAGACAAAAGGAGAATTGAATTGGATTTGCAGGGTGGGTGTGACAGTGTTTGGAACTGGCTGTACCCCTGATTACTTCAGATTGTTTACAGCAACTTTCAAGTGTGATTTTTCCCCCAAGACAAGAAGGGTTTAAATTAAATGACGTTCTTTCATCCTCCGACTATGGGAAAGATCTATTACTATTTTCTAATTCCAAGTTTTATTTGACACCAGCCTCCATCTTACAGTCAGTGAGAATTTACTTAGTACCCACACACGGAATATGTGTATGGAGAGGGACCAAAATCCTTCACTTTGTTAAGCAAACTCTTCTGTTCAATTTGTTATTGGTATGCGTCATGCTCTAAGATTGATACCAAAAGCTGAAAAAGGCACAGCCCTGTGTTATAGGAGGTCACAGTCAAGTAGGGGGGGATGGAGCCCTACAGAGACAACAAGAATGCGAGGGCTGTGCGACTGTCACCATCTAGGCACAAAGGTCCTCCAAGAGTGAACGTCCTAAAACAGAAACCCAGGCTATTCCCGCTGAAACCACAGTGTTCAGGATAAAACACAAACTTTAATATGGTTTAAATAAGCTTTACAATCCAGCTTCTGATTAGTAGCCGGTACCGTCCTCACCCTCTCTACCTCGCACCCAGTGGTGAGGTGAGCATTACCATTGGGTTCCAGCTCACCCAATCCACCCAGCGTTCCATCACTTCCAGCAGGAAAGTGCACTTCCGGCACTTTGGGCAGGAAAAGCCCTTCTTCCTATGCCCCCCCCCCGCTCCTCCATCCTACCCGCCATCTCCATCCCTCCCACCATCCCCCGCTCTCACTTCTCCCCCTTTGCCTAGTTTCTGGCTCTCTCAGGATGCTTCAGATTTCAGTTCAGAGTCACATCCTGAACCTTCCTGAGGCCTGCGGTCATTCTTCTGTGACCATCAACTTGAATGTCTCCTATCTTAGCTGCGCAGGAGGATGATTGCCTGTCCTCTCGTGTCTTGCACTAGACGGTTAGCTCAGAGACAGCGGCGTACAGCACTCACAGAGCAGCAGCTCGGCCAGTGTGCGAGAGACGAAGTATTCCCTGAACGAACGGAGGAGTGTCTAGGCTAGCCGTGCGCCCAGAACGGTGAAGCGCATAGCTTCGCTGCAGGAATAGGAAACCCCTTCTGTTTTCATTTCTCCAGGATTATTTTTCACCTTGAGGAAATGATGTCCAAAGCTAGAATTTACAGCTAAGACCGCCTTCTTACACGGTGTCTCCTCAGCAAAGATACTGTTTACACAAAAGCAGGTTTCTAGTTTTTAATGCAATACTCTTATAACAAAAATACCAACCTCAAGTGGAAAAGTTTTAGCGTACTTTTAATTAGAACACTGAATTGAGTTTTGCGCGATCTATTTCATTCCTAAAGGGTGGAAACAGATTTATTGGCATGTTTGATCACACTATCCAAATTGAGTAAGATAAGTTTTTCAAAAATTGTCATGTTGGTTGTCAATTTTCATTTTCCCCAAAAATCCATTTTGACATTGATCCAAGCCTATTCTGTAAAAATGGTATTTTACTGCATATGATTATGTACATCATGTTGCTCTGCGGCTGTTCCATAGCAGTTTCATCAATCAATCAATAACACTTATCGAGTGCCTGCTAGGCAAATGCTCAGCGTTGAGGTGGAAGCCAAGGGGGAAGAGAGAAATTGTATAATTAGCCTGTTTCCTGGCTTCAGGCAGTGTGAAATCTAGTTAAGGAGTTAACTGACAAGTACAAACTGATTTTTACAAATCAAAATAATGATGTAACAGGAACAAATCTGGATCCACAAATTTAAGAAAACATTATTATTATTATTATTATTATTATTTTTACTTCCTCGCTACTCCAAGTGTGGCTTGAGAACCACCAGCACCACCATCAATGGGAAGCTTGTTAAAAATTCAGATTCTCAGGCCTGATCCTGGAACTACTGAATCAGAATCTGCATTTTCACAGGGCCCCTGGTTCATGGGTTTGCATGTTAAAATTTCTGAAGCACTGTTCTGGTAAGACATTTTCAAAGCAGTCAGCAGATGACCCAGATTGGATCACCTGAGGACGCTAGTTAGAACTGCAGATTCAGCTGAGACCTACAAAATTGTACTTTCTGAGTAAACCCCAGAGTGTGCAGTTACACGAGGCATCCTCAGGGTGAGGCATAAGCTATCTAACATTTGAAAACCTTTGCCACACTACCTAGAAATCAGGTAGGATTTCATAATTACGAAATTGCAGTTCATTTTCAATAAATAACATGAAAATATATATGTAAACATTGAATAACACACTTATAAATTCTGATGGAGAAGAAAAGAATGCTCTGATATGTGTTGAATTGATCACAAAAGTACAAAATGCTTAAATTTAAAAAAATATATAATTATATTCCATTGCCATTCAACTACACTTAACAAAAATTCGTTTACTGCCTGCTGTGGGTAAACTATTGTATTATTACTACAATGATTCATTAACTGAATATACATTTACGAATTTTCTGTGATGTATCAGGGGATGAATTGGAAAAATAGGATTATAATAGGATATGGAGTCATTTCTTAAGAAAAGCTGGTAAAAGAATGGGAGTTTTCTTAGAGTTTTTCTTGTAAGTGTCTTACTTCAAGAGAGGGAAGAAGAGCAGAAGGAAGCCGGTTTGTGTGAATCTCCTAAAAGAATACAGTTTATGAATATCTTACCTTAGTAAAAGAAGTAAATATCATATTGAATATATTTTTATATTCCAAATGTATTGCTTGGAGTATATTAATTAGATATAATTCTATCCTCAATACTGAGACTAGAACACAAATATGTTGGCTTTTATTATTACTAATCTTTGCTGTTTAAGTGTATCAAGCAGCATTAGTTAAATTATCCTGCAGTAACAAACAATCTGAAAATTTCAGTGATTTAAAAACAACAGTTTAGGGGCACCTGGGTGGCTCAGTGGATTAAGCCCCTTCCTTCAGCTCAGGACATGATCTCAGAGTCCTGGGATCCAGCCCCGCATCGGGCTCTCTGCTCAGCAGGGAGCCTGCTTCCCCCCCCCTCTCTCTCTGCCTGCCTCTCTGTCTACTTGTGATCTCTCTCTCTGTGTGTCAAATAAATAATAAGAATCTTTAAAAAAATAAAACAACAGTTTATTTTTGTTCATGCTTTCTGTGCATTATTTTTGACAAAAGAGCACTTCATGGTAGTCAGTCAGGGACTGGGGCTGATGAAGGTTTCATTTGATACAGGCTTCTGTGATTGGAGAATCAGGGGAAAGAGAACATAACAGATAAACATGGGGGCTCACATAGCTTCTGCCTGGAAGTGACACATGTCACTGCTGCTCATATTTCATTGGCCAAAACAAGTCACATGTCTTCCCAAGCTTAACAGAATGGGAATGTATAATCCTTTTGCATGAAGAGACAATAAATATATATATAGTCTATCATAGTTAGCAGGTAAAACAGTTGATCAAATAATAATTAAGCCAATGAGACTTAAGCTCCAAGTTCTAGTGTAATAGTGAGGGCTATATTTTAGTAAGAAGCAGAATTAGGGGAAGAAAAAATAGCAGGGCAAATCCCCAGACAAGGGGTAGAGTTGCTGTAATATACATCTTATTTGTTCAGCAAATGCCCTGAGACTCAGTGTAGTCCCTCTGACTTTCTTCTTCATCTAACCAATGAATTAGACCCAACTGTATTCAAATCATTATCCAGAGGAGGGAGTCATTAGCTCTTTTTCATGGCCACCATTTCTTCCCCAAAAGGAAACACCTTAATATTGAAAGCATCTAGTTTGGCGACCAGAGAAGAAAGATACCCACTACCTGGGGGATTCATTTTCTTCCCTTTGCCCATCACATCCATCCTCTTCTCTTTATTGAAGTGCCTGGTATTAAGAATTCTTTATTACACTAGTTTATGATGGTTAGGGAGGGATGGGATAATTCATTTCCCACAGCTTGAATTCCTTCACCAAATAAAGGGAAGTTTTCTATACATCATAAACAAAACAATGCATTTGCTAAGAACTACCATTTGACATGTAAAGATACTGCTGGGAAAATTGGGCAAAATAGATTTCTTTCTTTCAAGTATCCTACATTATCCTCTTATATAAAGACGTGTAAGAGTAGAAAATTATCATTTTTTAGACTAAAGTGTCTGATTAGTGAAGAAATGGAAGCCAAGGAAAAAAGTGTTAAAATGAGACCAAATTGCCTGAGGACTCCCATGTGTGGCATATAATGGACAGATGTGGCCCACTAGTTAAAGAAAGCCAATCTGGTGGTGGTGTGCATTCAACAGTGTGGAAGGACTTAAGTCACAGGGATCAAGAAGGAGGATGCTGCAGTGGAATGGACAGGAGGGAATGACAGAAGAACTGAAAAGACCTGTTGACCAATGGGAGGCAGAAGAGGGGTCAAGAACCACTGACCACCAAACTCGTTTACTCCCTCTAGGAAGTCTCTACCTGTTTGAGAATTTTCCATTGATAGGCAGTAAACACCAGGATTCAGAAAGTCCATCTGAACTGAAACCACCATCGAACTAGGACTTCAGAGCTTTTCCCTCAGGGTTTTGTTTTATTGAGCAGAAGCATAACCAAAATCAGGTTACAAATGTTAGTCATTGTCCCTGTGGGTGAAGTTACAGCCAGGTAGGAAGCTCTTAGGATCCCTTACCTGGCCTTTCATGTCTCTGGGGTTCTTCCTTGGATATCTTTGACCTGACAAAATATGTGCCTCTTAGAACCATTCCAGTTGCTATTTATTTGCTTGCCAATAAAAATCCCATTCTTGTTTATGTGGCATTATTCCTCTTCATTCTGTCACTGTGGAACCAGAGAACAAATGTCCAGGTTTCTGTGGCAATATGGAGATTTTCGTTCTAAAATCCTGTACCATAAAAGAAGAGACTGGTAGACTTACTTGGGTTGATGAGATCTTCCAAGACAATGAGGACCCAATAATGGAGCAACATGAACCCATTTGGTTCCCTCTGGTCAGTGAAAGGCCACAGAAAATGTAAAGGGAACCCTCAGAAGTCAGTAAGGGAATATCCATAGTCTCTTTCTTCAAAAGCCTCTTACTCAAATAATATTCCTAAATCTCCTCCTGTTGATAGGTAATATGTGTCACCAAATAGGGAAGGGGAAGGACAATGATGACAGAGCAAATATTGTGAGGAGATGGGGGAAAAGAGAAGATAAGGGAGGAGAGGAAAAATTGAGAAGATGCCTCTTTAGTCATGTTGCATAAATAGAAAGTGAGTTAATCTATCAAGAATAAAGAGTGTGGCAGTAGGATTAAGATGTTAGCAAAATGGCTCCTCTCATATCTAACCGTGATGTGGAAGCATTTGGTGGGGCGGATGTGATACTCATGCAGCGCTGAGGACCAGCTGTCGTGCCAGGGCAGGGACGTGTATAGATCCACGCACATCCTTTCTGAGGTCTTGTTGGGACAGACAGTCCTACGTATGGAGTCAGCATGGGACAAATGAGATGCAAGGTGGATGGTACTTTTCAGACGTGTATATACTGCTATTCTCCACGTTACCTAGATTCCAGTACATATCCTGGTGAGCAACTATGTGAGGGTCCTGTGATGTCAAATCGTTAGTCAGGCAGGTTTTGACAGGGTTTGTTGCTAAGGCTGTATGCTCCATCCAGCCTAACCATCCAGAAACATCCAGATTAACATAATTTGTATTTTACTTTTAGGGTTTTTTTTTTCCCTCTTAATTCCTCCCAACCAGGGACAGTGTAAAGAGATTAAGGTGGGGAGGGGATATAATTTATGGGAATTTTAAGGAAGGTAAAAGCTAATACCATGTTGTTCTCCTTTTAATGCTGATTTAAATAGGGTCTCTGTCACTTTACAGGCCTACTAGAGGTCCTCAACATTTCTTAGGTTTACAGATCCCATGAGAAGGGTGAGACTGAGAGAGACACAGACTATCACAAAACTATTTTACAAACCCAAAGGCGTGGACAACAATTGCCACATTTTTTTTCATCTTCAATTCTAGAATCTGTGTATCTCTCAAGAGAAAACTAATTCCACAATTTATGATGCATTTATGACTCCTTTACACCTAATTTTTCAAAGCCACATTTTTCAGACAATACTCAGATATCAGACAGACTGTAGACCTCTTTGTTAAGCCACTTTAAGAAGTAATTCTTTCAATATGAAAAAACCAGACTTTACCTAAACTTACTAGAACTTTTTCTTGAGTTAGATTCAACTCTTGAGTATCTCAGAGCTTGCAGGATTTCAAACATGAAACAACCTGCTCTCCAATCTAATTATCAAGTTAAGCTTTCACTGACGAGGTATATTTTATTTATCAGACACTTATGTCATCAAAGGTTTTAACCAACTCTATATTGGGCAAGACCTGGCTACCTTCCAATTTATAATGTGCCATCTGATTGCTCTAGAGCCACAGGGCCAACAATTATCCAAGTCATCTGTACTGACACAATAAAAACAGATTAGCCATCTAAAACAAATGGATTTACAATTAGGTCATTAAGAAGATGGTCACCCTTCTCACCCCTTTCCTCCATCTCTGTCAGAAAGAAGGTCAGTTGTGTGTGTGTGTGTGTGTGTGTGTGTGTGTGCTCATTTCCCATTGCTTCTCCCCTAACCCCTGCGGTGTTTGAGTGAAAAACCTATAAACTTATCCCAGGTTTTTTATCTTCTGCCATTCTCATCCGTCCTGCCTTAGGTCATTTAAATAAATGTTTGCTGCTTGGATCCATTTGTCCTGGTGGCAGTGATTAATGCACCTGTTTGGTTTAATTTTATATGCATTTTATATCACCCATTGTGCATTTTCAGATTTATTAAATAAGTACTCCATCTTTTCACACATGGTCAGTAGGCATTTTAGGTAGTCAATATGTAGGTGTGTGTATACCTTATTTCAAAAGCAATTTTCTTTTCTTTTGAAAATATGAGTACCTATAGCTCTAACTGCCTACAGTTATTTTGGTTTTTTAATCACATGCTACATGCAAAAGGAAGACAAAGCTTTAACAATTGGCTTGATTAACTTAAACAAAACAGCTTTAAATTTTAACTCTTTATCGACAATAGATTTCCTAATAACTCATCCAAAACAAATATCTACACTTTTCTTAGCAAACACCTTAGGGCTAGGAGATTTTATAATACACATTTGTAAGCAGGATTTTTTTTTCTTTTCTTTTATTTATTTTTTTTAAATTTTTTATAAACATATAATATATTTTTATCCCCAGGGGTACAGGTCTGTGAATCACCAGGTTTACACACTTCACAGCACTCACCATAGCACATACCCTCCCCAATGTCCATAACCCCAACCCCCTTCTCCCAACCCCCCTCCCCCCAGCAACCCTCAGTTTGTTTTGTGAGATTAAGAGTCACTTATGGTTTGTCTCCCTCCCAATCCCATCTTGTTTCATTTATTCTTCTCCTACTCCCTTAACCCCCCATGTTGCATCTCCACTTCCTCATATCAGGGAGATCATATGATAGTTGTCTTTCTCTGATTGACTTATTTCGCTAAGCATGATACCCTCTAGTTCCATCCACGTCATTGCAAATGGCAAGATTTCATTTCTTTTGATGGCTGCATAGTTACAAAAGTCGGTTAAAAATCCTGCTTACATAGTAAGTAAGCAGGATTTTTAACCGACTTTTGTAAATTAAGTTTCATTAATGTGGAAAGTCCTGTTTTGATTTTAGGCAAAGATTGTTCTATCCTTTCACTTGCAAAGATTATTTAGTGCCAAGACTATTAGTTCAAATCCTGGGCCAGCCAATCAAAATTCTTAAGAGGATCCTTTTATCTTTGATTTATGTCAAATAAATAAGTCCGCAGTGAAGATGTATCATTTCAATGTCACCTGCGAATTCCAGTTCTGTCACCAGAGATACAATGACTGTCACTAGACCTAGCAGATTAAATGAATAATCTCAAAACTTTTTTCTTTTTCTGTCTTTAATATACTAAAGGCAATGTTCGTTCTTCAATAACTACTTTTCCAATTTGAATATGGTGCCACTAAGGAGCACTGTGACTCAGAGAGTGATGTCCAAGAATAACTCTGACCACACACACACACACACACACACACACACACACACACAACTGAAAAGCTAAAGTTAAACAGAGGCTCTTGATTGAAAGAATGTGATCATTGAGGCCTATAGTTTCAGTCACGATCTTTAAAAATCCCCAAAGTATTTAAGGATTCTGCAAAGTTCTGCAAACGTTTGACTCAAAGTTTAAAATACATTTTAAACTAATTTAAAAACTATAATTAAAAAGCCACAATTCCACAATAAGGCATTTTGCCTATAACAGACCATCAACATGTTAATTAGAAAAACTAAACTAACTTACTTTCATGACAACCTCAGAATCCATCCTATTGTCATGTCTGTGTATGTCTCACCTCTAGCATACATAAGGTTGAGACGCTGGCTGTGCAGGGGGTTTTGTTTGTTTGCTTGTTTTTTTGGCTTATTTGATTTTAAAAATTCAGACCTGAACATGTCTATATCTATAAAAGATGTTTCTCATGAGCACAGATGCTTGCCATGGCATAGTATTCAGTTAGGCAACAATAAATAAATCGATTATAAAAATTCATCTTTGGGGGCGCCTGGGTGGCTCAGTAGTGGGTTAAGCCACTGCCTTCGGCTAAGGTCGTGATCTCAGGGTCCTGGGATCAAGCCCCACATCGGGCTCTCTGCTCAGCGGGGAGCCTGCTTCCCCCTCTCTCTCTCTGCCTGCTTCTCTGCCTACTTGTGATCTCTCTGTCAAATAAATAAATAAAATCTTAAAAAAAAATTCATGGTTGTTCAGCACTTACGTTTTGTGTTCTTCACACGACCTATTTGGTTTAGTTCTCACACCCTATAAATTAGGTACTCTTATTATTTAAACAGATGAAGAAATTAAGGCATAGAGAGTTCATTTATTTGTCCAGGGCCTTGCAAGTGGTAGGTGGAAGGAGTGGGATATAAACTTACACCGTCCAGCTTTCATGACCACACTGTTAACCAACTGTTTCTCAAACTTTTCAAAAATGAGATTCTTGAGATCTATCTTTCCATATTACGTCTGATCATGGAAAACTCTGATATTTATGGTCTATGGCATAAAGGAAGTTTATTTTATCTATTATTGTCATGTTAAGCCATTCGTGCATGTAATCATTGACCCACCCAACAGATGTTTACTAAGAATATATGATTATTCCTGGTAATAAAAAAAAAAAAAACAGAAAACACAGTTCTTGCCCTCAAGTTCACAGTCCAGTTTGTGAGACAAGCAATTCCAGATGATAAAAATACTCTAAGTGATATGATAGAATAAAACGAAGTTTTGTGGGAACATATAAGAAAAATGCTTCTCAGAATGGAAAGGGAAAAAAGACTGAGCTGAATCTTTAAGGATGAATAGGAGTCCAGGAATCAGATAGAGATGGGGAAGCCATTCCAGATAGAAGAAGTCATTAGTGGGAAACTTCCAGTAAGTAATACAGTATGGCTAGAGTTCCGGGTTTAATGTGAGGGAGAAGGTGGAGATGTTGGAAGATGAACTTGGAGAATTAAGTAGGATGATCAAAAGAGGGTTGTATACGCTTTGCAAATAGTTTCTGTTTTGGTATGAAAGGAATAAGGAGTCCTTGCAGATTTTAAGCAAAGAAATAACCTGATAAGGTTGGAGAAATAAATTAAAAGGGAAGAAGGGGGGGAGCCTGGGTGGCTCAGTGGTTAAAGCCTCTGCCTTCGGCTCAGGTCATGATCCTAGGGTCCTGGGATCGAGCCTCACATCAGGCTCTCTGCTCAGCAGGGAGCCTGCCTCCTCCTCCTCCTCTCTCTCTCTGCCTGCCTCTCTGCCTACTTGTGATCTGTCTGTCAAATAAATAAAAAAAAAATCTTTAAAAAAAAAAAAGGGGGAAGAAGGGAATGGATGAAGTAGACAATAGGGATAATCCAGATGGAAAATGATACAGACTGAAGTAAGGAACATGGGTGTTCCAGTGACAATGAGGAGTGGCTCCATTAAACTAAAGTATCTTGCTATGGAGTCAAGAAAAGCTTTATGCTCCAGTGACAGAGGATTAGAATATGAATTTGGGACTACTGGCAATTTTTCCCCTCACCTAAGAAGCCAGTCTCTGGTAGAAAATAATGACACCATCATTTAGAAAGAAATAGAAGTGAGAGATGTCCATCCTTTTCCTAATGTTACTAGCACTTTGCTAGTAAATTGTTTTTCTCTTTTCACTTGTAACCAATCATCTTTGAATAATACAGGCAGACGAAACTTACTTTTAAACTAAGGATTATAAGACCAGATCAAGTGGAAACCCCAATTTATTACTTCTTTAGCTCTTTCCTCTGCCACTTATTTCGTAACTTACAGTTGCCAAAATATTAAGATAGTCAAAGAGAATGCCACCAGAGATAATGTCTTCCTTGTCCCTTGTCCCTTGTCCCCTTGTTAGCATAGTTGAGGACTTGTTCATTCATTAATTCGGCAATTGTTTGTTGACTGTCTACTCCTCTAAACACAGAGGATAAAACACTGGAGTGGGAGGAATAGAAGTCTCAGCTCTCACGGAGCTGACATTTTCATGGAGGTGTATAATGTAACCAGAAACTGTAAAGAAACTAGGGATTCTGTCGTATGGAAAATAGTTGATGTTCAAGGTGTATGTTCTCCTGGTGCTCCAGTGAGCTTGACTTTACTTGCAACATTGCTTAATCTTTTCTTAGACTCCCCGCTTGGACCCTTGTTTAGCCAACTGTTCCAGATCTGTTAAGTCACTGCATATTTTCTTACTAGTTCACTTCTGTCCTATCATGCTTATAAAGCTGTATATTCTGATGTCACCTCTTACTAGCTATGTGCACTTGGATAAATTACCTCCTTAACTTCAATTTCCTCATCTGTGAAATAAAGGATGTTCATGAGTATTAAATAAAATAACTCATGTTGGGAGCTCCATATAGTGATGGATACATAGAAACACCTCTTAGCTATGTTGTTGATGATGGCAATGATAATGTGGAGGAGAAGGTAATGAGAGAGAATTAATGTGTGTTAGATATTAGAAATTATTGAATCTCTTGGGGTCCACAGCTTTTTTTTTTTTTTTTTTTTTTTTTTTTTTGGGGTCCACAGTTTTTTTTTTTTTTTTTTTTTTTTTTTAATAGAGATCCAGATGCTAAATATTTTAGGCTTTGCAGGCTATGTGAACTTTGTGGTAACTATTCAACTCTGCCACTGTAGAATGAAAACAGCCATAGACTATACATAAACAGATGGGCTTGTGTTAGAAGATGAGAGAGGGATAATGAAGCATCCCCAAACTGAGAAGACACTTTGATATCAGAAAATGAAGCAGGCAACTCCATAGAGTTTACACAGCATTTTATTCAGGATAAATGACTAATGGGGGCAGGGAGAGGTGGGGGGAATTAGGCAGTCAAAGATCAAGCTGCAAAATTATTCTCTGCAAAGTCTAGACTTTAGTTCACAGATTTTATAGAGCCAAGGGATGTGTAGAAGGGCATGGTAACGAGATCATAGAGTCCACCGGCACCTGACAGCCGACCTTTATTAGATCTTGTGGCACTACCTGTGCATCAGGAAGGGGAAAGACTTTGTTATCTCTAACATATTAATGGGAGGCCAAAACAAGCCTTTCCCTACCCTGACTTTGGTGGATGTTTCTAAGGTATGTATAGAGATCTCCAAGGGACCTGGAACACATAGCCCTAAGAAAGGTTATCAAGCAAACACGAACAAGATGGAGGACCAAAGATAGAGTCAGTATTGTCAGCACTCCCAAAGTATGATTGTGTTCCAGTAAAACTTTATTTACAAAATCATTTGTTGGGCAGGTTTGGTCTGCAAGTTATAGTTTGTTAATCCCTGAACTAGATCACAGGATTTTTAAATCTAGGAGGGCTTTGTGTAACGGTCATGCAATCTAAAGGATAAATACCTTTTAGACAAAAGCTTTGGCTGACTTTCAAAAGAAGCCTATTAATTTTAGGGATAGTTAATTCAAATAAAGAGTTATATTTGTGTTAAACCAAATAGAAAATGTAACATAAACCCTCATATGCATTAAACATGGCTTGCAATTATACTGTAAATTCCAAACGTGCTGAAGAAGATCATGGACAAGTGTTATAAAAAAGTGTTTTAGTATGAGATTATATACTATTCTAGTATATATTATATATTAGCTGCTGATGGCCAAAAGTGCTTCAGAAGAAATTTTAGAATGAATGTGAAATTCAACACTCATACTTTAAGAGATTTAGGGGAGAAGTAGTATATAATTGTGTAGATAAATGTAAACTAGTTTCCATTAGTGTTTTTTTTTTAATAGTGTGCACTTAATATCTCACTTCTTTTTTCTCCTAAAAGTAATCTTTAATCCATGGTGCCATTTTACTAGCGATGGCATCTAAAATTTGAAGAAAGACAGTATTCCTTTCATAAGGAAGTTTGTTTCAACAGAAATTTTGTAAAAGTAGAGTTAAAGCTTAGGAATGCATTGATGTTTATCCTGCACTGTTTAAAGGAGAGAAGCTGACTCTGGCAGAGCTGAGTGTTTCAGTGCCTAATACAATAAGCACGGTAATGGAAGATAATACTTTTCCAAACTTGAATAGAATATTCCATAGAATAGTCCATAAAATAGCAACTCTCTTTTATCAGATGTGCTGTTTATCAAACTACCTACTAATTATTCATATGATTTTCCAGATACTAGAAAGATGGAAACAGATCATGTTCCCATAACCTTCCTTAATAATAACTACTACTTATTGAAGGTTGACTATAACTCTAGCCCCATAAAAAGCACGTTTTATGAAGTAAGTCATAACAATTTGATATAATGGGGGTATTATCTTCATTTTATAAGTGGAGAAAGCAAGGCTTTGAAAACTGTGCAAGGTTAGACAGCTAGTAAGTGGTGGACCTTAATTTAAATCCAAGACTGATTATCCCTAATACCCACACTATTAACCACTGCTTATTCTTGCCATAGGATAGGAATAACCACCCACCGGAAACTATTAAAAAGTCCTTCTGTGTGATAAACCCAGCTCTCTTGAACTTGGCTGATGTGAGTCAGTTGCTAAGACTATAATGTTAGGAACATGTCTTTGAACATCAGGTGTTCCAATATGGTTAAGTGCCAAAAAACTGACCCAGCCAAACTTTCTCCTCAGTCAAGTATCAACCAATTTTCATCATTGGGGGGTTGTTTTTAATGTTTCTAAAGGGTAAATAAATACAAGGTCAAAGCGAGCATAAATTCTAGAGCCAAATTTCCTGTACTCCTATCCCAATATCTTCCCTTACCAGCCATGTGACCTTGGGCAGATTACATAAGCCTGAGCTTATTTATTTATAGAGAGGATAAAATGAGACAACCTATATAAACCATTTGGTATAGCACTCAGAAGTTAGTAAGAAACAATCCGTATCTTAAAAGAAGAACACATCAGTCAGATAGTTGATTGGCAGTGTTCAAAAGCAATCTTTTAAATGTTACCCTCTACTGTACCAAGGCCAAAATGACTGACTGCTTTGTTTTGAGTAATAAACCCACATATATGGTAGAGTACCTATAATAGCAAAAGTTCCAATTTTTCAACTGACCCTCATTTTCCCTTGTCATGTCTAGTAAATTTTAGACTTTATAGTAAAATGCAAGATGTCCCTTCTAAATAGCATTTCAAACATAAAACCCAAAATTAGAGATTTGATAAGCCAACCCAGATTCTGCCCACTTAATGACTTCCCAGTGACTTCCATCATAAGGTTCAGTGCAAAATTTTTTGGTACTAGAATTATTTAAATACATTGGAAACTATCCCTCAGGACTACTTGCTTCAGGCATGGAAACCAGAAGATGAATTACCCAGCTGAAGCCAGATAAACAGTGTTCTGCAAACTTGGGCATTGCATTTAAAGACTGACTAAGAGGCATGCAATACTCTCAGCCTGCCATTTACACTACACCAACCTCACTTGATCAGATCAGCTTTTTCAAAACCACGTGGCAGCTCTATCATATATACACCTGGACATTTGAGAAAATGTGAATCAAATGGATGTTAGTTAAGTCTGACAACTTGAGGCTTGGGATTCAATCTTCCAGATAAATACAAAATTAACTGGACAATTGCTCTACTCTGAACCAGGTCTTTATGTCTAACTATGTCTGTTTCTGATATTTTTCTAAATATGTGCTTGTAAATATCAATTAGAATATATAGGTACTACTGCAAGTGATGTGTCTTTCTCTCCTCTCCAGAACATTACAGCATAATTCTGAGTTTTAGAAATGAAGAATTACAAAATTATTTCACAAATAAAGTCACAGACGATGGAAGAGGGTCATGTGGCATTTGAAGGTGTCACATTTTTTAGATCCCAACCATATCCCTGAAAATTAATTTCAGTCTCTGAGTGGGTCACAATGCAAATATTATTACAGACCAAAAATTGCAAAGCAAATAATTGCCTTGTCATAAAACGAAATTAAGAAAAACTATTTAGGACTTCTTTTTTCCTCTCGGAAGTGTTCATTATATATAATGAAGTATATAAATTTATTAATATTCAAAAAATGCCATAGGTAGATTTACCATCTACCACAATTTTTAATTTACTTGTGCTGTATTTTAAGGTTTACTTTTTTGTTTTGTTTTTTCCATTCTAAATATTCTCTGGAGTATCAGTTACAAGTAGTTCAGTACATTCAATATACTATAATAAGTATTAATGAAGTATTTGCAGTTTATGGCACTTTCTATGCTTCTGAAAGCACTTTCATGAATAATATTATTGATCACTAGATTAGCAAAATTTCACTCATCCTTTGAGGCCCAATTTAAATCCAACCTCCTCCATAAAACTGTCTCTAATCACCGCAGCTTAAAAGACACTGACTCTCTTTGCGTTACATATTTTCTGCCCATGAATTTGTTTTTCATCTTTTATTCTCCATGACCATTAATAACTTAATTATCTGCTCCTTTGTCCATCTACTCACCTGCTCTTTCATCCCTTCATCCTTTAGTAAACATCTCCTAAATACATTCTACATGTCAGTCATTGTATGACAATCTGGAGACATTAAATTGTATAGATAGTAATTGCTTATAATAAGGGTATCATATATAATATGACAAGAGAACCAGAGGTCAAAAAATCTAGCTTTGTCCAGGGAAGTCAAAGAAAGTATTGCAGAGGAAAAGACATTGGGACCGGGTCTTTCAGGATGCATAACAGCTTGCTAAGTGAAGAAGAGATCATTCCATACAAGAGAGACTGGAAAGTCATAAAACGGCATGGGAGTTTTCAAAAGTGAACACATTTTCACCAGGATTTTATCTCATAGCCCAGATGCATTACTTCCTAAGACCACTTTCTTAGGAGCACCAACGCTTTCTGTATTCATGCTTGAATAAAAACATAGTCACATAAGTGCCCGTCTGGAAAGGACCCTGCAAAAGAACTAGAAGTTAGTCTTCCAAATGTCAGAGTAATTAAGTGACCCTCTAAACGAGACACCCTGTTTAGACAGAATGCCTTTATGTGAAAGGTATAGAAGGGATGAACTGACAAATCTAATGTTAGTTGACACAGAACTACAAAATCTGATCCTCTGGAAAAACATATACAACAAATGACAGGACCAGACACTAAGCTTTTTGTGCAAGATGCATGTAATACAATATGAAAAGACATCTTGGTTAACCAGAATGCTCAGTTATCCATGTAGATGGTTACCTGGAAAGTCATTTGTTTCCCCAGTTTTAGTTGGGAAGTTTAAGTTTCTTTCTTTGGTGGAATGAAGTATGCTAGATATTTCTAAACCTTGGGTAATCTGTAGAGATCTTACCTCGTGTTCATATTTTTGCACTTCAGTTACTACTGGACACTACCAAAAATATATAAAGGAGATCCAAAGGAAGGGTCATTGACTTCAACAAAAGAAGATGAGTTCCTCAGGAAATCACAAATAAAATCCTATTTTGTGTATGTAAAAGCCAAGTGACTAGGAGAAAACAGAATTTGGAGAATTGGATTTCTGCTAGTTTAGTGTGGATGGGCAGGGGCGGGGGGAGGGGGGTCGAATGACAAGAGTATTTCTACCATTAAGCTCCATCCTGGTTAGATTCTAAATATTATCTTTCATAATTGTTTTAAGCTTTACCTGTAGCTATGCTGGCAATACATTTTCAACTAAAAATACAGATATGTCATCTGGCAAAGGAATTTTTGGTGATTAAAAAGTGTATTTAAATAAACTGTATTTTTAAATATTTTTTAAAGTCACATTTTGTTATTTGCCAATTTAACTTTTTTGACAGTAGAAACTGTGTTCTAAGAGAAGCAGTCCCAAGACGAAAATCTGTGCTCAAGTAATTTATTCAGGAAGTTCCCAAAACCCATGGAAGGGAATGGAGGAAAGAACAATGAAAGAGAAGAAGGAAGGGTGCCATCTCAGCGTGCCTCAAGGATAACTTCAGACTAATTCTGCAGAATGATGGGCTGTGATGTTTGCCTCTGAGATGACAAATACAAGAAAGGTGGGTTTTTGTAGTCCAGCACTCACTGAATTAGGGCCACTGGATGCACATGTAATTTTCCAGGTACTATTGTGGTAGCCTAAGGGCAGTCCACAAGAAAAAGACAGGTTCTGGCTACTGGAAACAAAGGAGTATGTTTTTAAAAATAAAGAGACAACAGAAAGGAGGAAAGAAAAAGAAAGAAAAGAAGAAAGACCTAAAAAGGAAGAAAGCAGAGAAAAGAAGAAGGAAAGAAAAAGGGAGAGGGAGAGAGGGAAAAAGAAAAGGAAGAGAACAGTAATAAGGGAAAGATGCATGAGATATAAATGGAGCACTGATAGAGGCTCACAGGAAATGAAAAGAATCTAGAAAAATGTTGGATGTGTAATCTGATACTTATTATAATTTTCCTTACCTGCATTGCTTGTCACTTAGGGAAACTTCATTATTAACCTTGTTAACCCCAGCATCCCGGGAATCCCGTGTACTTAGATGGGCCAGAGATGAGTGCAAATCATGACACTTTGTTCACAGTCTATGCACCATTCTCCCTTTCGATACATCAGTGACACCACAGTAACATACTCTGAAGAAATTCTGTCCAAGTCAATTAGCACAATCCTATAATATGTTTTGGTTGACTCTTGCTTGTCATTTTCTTTTGGATGCTTTCTGAGCTTGAAATTTTGTAACCCACATTGGGTCCCCCTGTCATTAGTGTGAGGTGAGAGAGTATGCTTCTGTATGAAATAGGCAGGTATGTATTAGCTTGATTTCTCATCAGGGGAAAGAACCGTAAGGTAATTTGCATGCTCTGATGCTCCAAGATAACTTAAAAGTTATCTCTGCTTTCCTTGACATTGATGAAACAAGACTATACCCACAGGCGATGGCTCAAGGTCACACTTTGGATTTCCCTTCATCTTTGATTTCCCTTCATTCGATACCTGAAAATTTATATTGGTAAAATGAGCTCACTTTGTACTGAATGACCCATCTTAATGAATACTGATGTTGTATAACTTCTCATATGCGTAGCTCTGTCAGACATTTACATGACAGTCTCTGGTGGATAAAACAGGTTAGAATATAATGGTTCAATGAATTCTTTTCTGCCTTTGGAGCTAAACCCTTCTACCAGCTTTACTGAGATTTAAACATTCTCATAAAGATCTATGCCTCAAACCTTTTCTGTCGTTTATATCTTCAAAGCACCTATCTTGGTATCACTATGTTTTAATACATGTGAAAATGCTACATTACATATAAAGTTCTCAATTAATTTAAAACATTTATTATTAAAAACATCAAAGAAAGGAACCAAATAAAATGAAACCAATTTTATTTTTGAAAATCTTACATTAAGAAAAATTATGAGTTTTAAATTTTTTTAAGAAAGAAAAGAAAAGAAAATTATATCCCATTCTCATTGTCTGGCAAAAACACCACTTAAGCTTTCTGTACCTGTAACAAAGCCTTATTACATGTGCATGCAAGAATGTGGATATATACATCTACAGATTTCTATTTCTAAGCAAATATTAGATCATGCTATACATACTTTGCAAATCATATTATCACTGAATAATATATCATCAACACTTTCCATACCAGTCTATAAGATCTACTTTATTCCTTTTAAAATCTTCATAATAATGCATAACGGACATTTACATTATCTCTAAATGTTTGCTCTAACAAAAAATACTCCAAGCACTTTCTTTGCACTTTTACACATACAAGTAGGATTTCTAAAATGGAATTTCTAGATGAAAGAGTAAACACATTTTAAATGTTGAGAGATATTGTGAAATTATCCTTTAAAGAATTGCATCAAAGTCTACTTCCCCCAATGGTATGAGTCACCTTCACCCCATATCACCACAAAATTATATTAATCTTTTAATTTTTTCATTATGATTGGCTTTTGTATTATCTATGTGAATTTCCTGTTCTTACTTTTTGCACATTTTAAAAATTTGCTCATTTGTGTTTTTCATATTGATTTGTAATATGTTTAGAATATTATTTGGAGAAATATAATGTATACATATTATACATATTTTACCCCAGTTTCCTCTTGTTGTTTTGCTATTATATCTTTCCTTGCAAAGAAGTTTTAAATTTTCAAACTTTTTTCTTTTATGGTTTTTGAGTTTGAGATTTTCCTTTTTAATCTATCCTCATCCCTAAATTTTAAAAAAATGTATATTTTACTCAATAAGAATTAGTTTTAAAATATTTTTGTGTATGGTATGAAATAATAATATACTTTTCTCTTTCCAGTTGGAGAAAAACCATTTACTAAATTGGTCCAAATTATTCACTTACTGAATAACTCATCATCTCTCTACCAACTTGAAATATCAATTTTATCAATGAGAATGACCTATTCTAGAACCCATTCTTATACAATAACACTGTTTTAAGTAGTGTGCCTTGCTGGCATTATTTGATATTTTTAAGTTATATTCCCCCCCTCTATTAATCTTTTAAAAAATGTATTTGTCTCTTCTGTTCCTAAACTTACACCTCATATTTCACTTTTGTGTTATTTTTTTACCTTAGCCAATTAGATAAAATTTCCAGAATAATGTTAAATAGTGATGCCAGGGAATATTTGTGCCTTTTTCTTAACTCTAACAGGACAACCCCTAATGGTTTACTGTTAAGCATGTTTTGAATGGCCTATGTCTTTTTCTGCCTAGCAGCCCCTCCTAACCTCCCAGTCTTTCCATAATAAGCCATGCTTCCTGACTATGTTTTGGGGAATGTGACTCTCATCCCCTGGACACAGTGACTGATTTAAACATGAGCACATGATTCATGCTAAGCCAATAAAAAGTCTTCCCTAGAATTTTTCAACTGGTGCTTGCAAGGGAAAAAGTCTCTCTAGCTTTTCAAGTAACAACACCAGAGGTATATGATCTGATGTTGCTGCCATCAGGCATCATGCCATATGTCAATTCCTGAAATAAACGGAGAAAGATTGAAGCTCACCACAAAGATGAAAAGATGGGAAGAGAGAGAGAGAAAGATTGAGCACAACCTATAATCACTTGTTCCTTGAGCCAGTCATATCAGAAAGGAAACCATCTTCACTCTTGCCTTTTCAGGCAACAGGTCTTCTTAGAACTTTATTTCAGAGAATCATTTTTACCTGAATATTGAAAACTTCAGAGATTTCTCTACTTTTTTTCTGGACTTTCTCCTCAACTTTATCTCTCAAATCTTATATCTCCTTTCCTGGAATTTTTACTACAGTGAATTCATTTTGTTGGTCTGGGGTATTTGCTTTCCATACATCTATTCTGGTTGTAATTTGGTTCTCCTTAATCTTAATAAAATCTACTTATTTCTGGTGCCAAAAATATAAATATCTTTTTAAAGTTCATTTTATTTCTAAACTTTAACCTGAAGATCTATTGTATGTTAGAAGTCTCAGTTGGTAACAAAATCACAAATTCCTGTTACTTACTCCAACTTACCACTGCAATCCCAAAGCAGCATGGAGGCAACAAAATCTCATGCCTGTTCATCTCACCTGGGTTTGAGTCTGGAGCTCTACCTTCCAAGAACCTCCACCACCCTGGTAACCAGGTGGCGGCACCAACCCTGTTATATCTACTACCCTCGAAGACCCCGGGCAAATAATCAAATTCAGCTCAGCTTATCCATCAGCAAAATAAGATCATAATCACTACATTAAAAATTGTTATTAAGAAGACAAAATGAGGTTGTAAATGAGATTACACATGTAGATCATGTAGTGTAGTCCATAGCACATAGTTAGTACCCATCAATAGTCATTATCATTATTATCCTTCAAATGAGTGGTTCTCAGTCCCAGCTGAACATCAGAATCACCTGGGTAACTTTTAAAAAAATATCACATTCCCTCCCTACATCTCCCTGGAGTTGAGGCCTGAGTGTCTGCAGTGTTAGAATGGCCCATACGTGATTCTAACAAATATCTGAGTTAGTTAATAATCTCACATGAGCCAACCAGTTTCATCTTCCCAAAGCTCCAACTTCTTGAAAGATTCTCCTTTTATAAGCTAAATTTAATTTTCTACTCATATTTTTATTTTGAGTAGAAAGAACAATCAAATAACATCTCCTCCTTGAAAGTCCAGTAAACACATGAAAGCAGCTATTTTTCTCCCACTGTGTCATTTCTGCCTCTGGCTAAACATTCCCAGTTTTTCATCCACTCCCATATAACATGATTTTAAGTCACATCATCTCTCTAGCATGCTAAGTTTTGGTGTCTAGAATAGAATGCAACACTTTAGATTTCTTCTGATCAGCTACAAGCAAAGAGGTACTATTACTGCCCTAAGATAGCATTAAGTGTGCTCATGTTGTTGAGAGATTGGGAACAAAGTGCTATTAACCATCTTTGACTCACATTGTGCTTATTGTCACCTAAAACTCCCTATCATTACCTACGAAGAGATCTCCTTCTTTCTCTTAGCCCCATGTAACCACATCAGGTAGCTATGGCCCTTGATCCATGAAGAAGTTCCGATATTTATCCCTCTTGCACAACCTTTTGTTAGATTCAGTTTGTCCTATCTATTAGATTTTACTTAAATCCCAAATCAATCATCCAATGTGATCACTACATTTCTACAGATTTATGACATCAACATTTTAACACAATGTTAGTGAAAATATTGAAGAGGACAAGAATAAGAAGATAGCCTGGTGGCTTACCACTAGGAAATATGGATTTTTTTCTTTTTTTGTTTTGTATGTTTTTTATGTTTTGTATGAGAGGCAGATTCTGAATTAGAATATCTGATTTCAATGGCAGGTTCTCTACTTGCTAGGGGTATGACTTTGGGGAACTTAACAAACTTCCAGGGCCTCAGTGACCTCATCCATAAAACGGTAATGAAATAATGATAGTACCTGACTACTACAGTTTTTGTGAGGATTTAGTAAGTACTTCAAGTAAGTACTATCAGCAAGATAAGATAGCCGATCACTGATAAAATCAGAAAGCATTGGTTAGCGGTATGCATTTAGATTCAGGTTGCGTTACCACTTTCCATTTAGGCGTCATTTGAACATAAGCAAGTTATCTACCCTCTCCAAATCAGTGATTATAATCATACCAACTTCACAGGGTCATTAGGAGGATTACATGAGATGACGTGTGTAAAGCACTTAGCCCAGGGGCTGGTAGAGATCACTAAATTAAGTGTAGCATTGCCGCTATTATTGTTGTTGTTATTTATAATATCACTCAGTTCTTCAATTCCCTGTGCGTTGTTCTCTCCATTAGTTTATGTTACCCAGGTCCTTCTTTTCAAAACCAAACTACTTGGCCATCGGTGCCTAAATAAATCTTTGTTCTTTTAAAGGTAATAAAATGAAATGGAATAAAAATTTTCATGTGTAATCCCCACCCCAATTTTTATACCTTTCCCTATAATAGACTTTTAAATATACTGCTTAGAATAGCATTTCAAAGAGTTAATAAATCTTTGAAGCCTTTTATTTTTTTAGTTGTGTTTCAGGTTTCTTTTATTACAGGTGGAAAATCATGCTTTGACTTTAGAAGAGTGCTGCTGTTAATTCTGTAGTCTTGAATTGCCCTTGAAATAAGGCTAAGTCTTCTTGCAGTGTTATTATTGCAGTATTCTCAAGTTAGGGGGAAAAAGTGGATTCAAGAACACTTACCAACCTCTCTTATTGATTCTCTGAGTACATATGAGTTTCACACAAAATCTCCACTCAAGGGCCAAATACAAAAGAAAGTTCTGATACAGGGAAATAATGATTGATGTACTCAATTGCTTGCTGGGAAAATCTTTGCTGGGGCTCTCCTGGCAGGTGTAGACAAGAAGAGTGGTCTTGCTCCCAGCAGTCATCCTCAGACCTCTGCTTGCTAGTCCTGATTCCTGCTCATGTTACTAGACCAGCAAATATTTTAGGTTCATATTCTCCTCTCAAGAATTATTTCCTCGGTGCCTGACTCAAGCTTGGCTCCCATTTCTGGGACAAGAGTCTTCAGGAGGTCTCTGTAGACTCTCCTGGTCTCAGAACTTTCTTTCCTGTGATTTTTTTTTTTCGTTGACCCATATGAGCCTGCAATCCTTCCCTCCATCTGTCCTAAAAGCACTGATCCCAGACGAATGTAATCTTGAATTCTGTGAACTACTTCATCAGCTATTACCTTGATGACTTGATATAAATGCAGATGATGGACTTGCCAATTCATTCCGTCTTGTGTGGGATATAGAAATCTGTGTGACTGAAAAGCTTCCCAGTTAAACTTAATGTACATTTAAGTTTGGGAGCTACATTTTACACATCACTACCACATCAGTTTCCTCAAACCATGGTTCAGATCATGCCAAGCTCCTGCTCAAAACACTTTAATGTTCCTCCAATGCCAATCAAATAATTCAAAATCCCCAATCTGATCTATAAAATCACCATAATTTGGCCCCAGGAATTATCTACTTTTCTTTCTATCACTGTCATGTAGGTACCATTTACTCTAGCCAAACCCTGCCAAGATGTTCACAGGTCTTAGGGCCCCCATAATTTAACAAATACCTTGGCCTCCACTTGGAATACTTTCCTGCTATCTCCTTCAGCTATCCACAGACTTCCACATCAGAGTTTTTCCTAGCCTTCCTCTCCTACCTTCACCCCCGGTTAGACTTTATCCAGTCAACAGTACTTACTGAGGAGCAACCACATGCCAGATGGTAAGGAAGGCACTGGTGATACAAAGCCTCACAAAATAGAGCCTTCATGGAGCTTACATTTTAGCTGAATTATGCCTTTGAACCGTTACTTCACTTGGCTTATGCTTTCCTTATGACACCGACCTTGGATATATTATTTGTGTGCATGTCCTGTGTCCTCTCTGAAACTGTAAATTCATCTATTGTGCCCTGCAGCATCTGCCATAGGGTTGTACAATTGGCTGGTGCTCATCAAAGTGTTATTGGACTGAACTGAATTCCTCCACAGGGATGAGCACAGAGGTAATGCTCAACATTGATTGACATTAGGCACTTCAACTACCACAGATCATTCTCTGCAATAGAAAATATGCTTTGTGGATACCAAAACAGAGCAAAACAGGGAAAATATAAATGTGTTTTCCCAAAATATCCTCAATACTAGAAAAAGAAGCTAGAATACTTTGAATTACCCTTCAGAGGAAGGTACTGAAATAATTACAAGCCCATGTATGATTTATCAGCCTCGTTGATGAACAAAGATAAGAGAATATGCACAAGGTGCCCATGTCAGCTTAATTCTCAGGAATAAAGCTGAAGAGTTTCCTTTCTTGAAACCTCAAGATAGGCAGGCCCAAGAAGAAATCATAGTAATAAAAAAGCCTTGGAGGTATGTGACTAGCCTCTAAATTCTGCAATAAATGTGCTTTGTTGAACATTAGTGTCAGCATGTCATAACGTCAGCTCATTTGATGGGGCATAACTCCTGTAAGTCTTCTTAAAATGTCAAAATACAGGCTATAGCTCTTTTTTTTCCTGTGGAAGAAATAGGAAATAGTAATAAATTTCTCTGCTGCACACAGGCTGCTGGACAGGTCTGTTTCCTGGCTCCCATGCTGGTTGTCAAGTGGTTATACCCCTGAGGAAAGTGAAATGTTATTCCATGGATATCCAGTGACTGGTCTCCTGTGTTTACTAAAAGGCTAAAAGGCAGAATTCCCAGTGACAAACAAAGGAATGGAGGGCAGGGAAAACCTGGGGAAACTCCCCTGTTTAGAAAAAAGGTTCTGCCTACACTGTGCCTACTTCCATGCACAACACTATGTTGGGCAAATAGTAGACAATAAATGCTTGCTTATAGGTGAATGTTGAATCGAAGTCTGGCTTCTTATCATTGGAATGTACACAGGCTGGGTCTGATGCTGAAAGGATACCTTGTAAAATCTATGGAGTTTGGGGCACCTGGGTGGCTCAGCTGGTTAAGCATCTGCCTTCAGTTCTGGTCATGATCCAGGGTCCTGGGATCGAGTCCCAGGTCGGGCTCCATGCCCGTGGGGAGCCTGCTTTTTTCTCTCCCACTCTCTCTCTCTGTGCTCTCTCTCTCTCTATCTCAGATAAATGAATGTTAAAATAATAAATAAATAAATAAATTATGAATCTATGGAACTTATCCATGGGGGTATCCAAGTGATGAGGCTTCAAAAGAAGGTCCAGAGAGATATGATTCAACATATACGGTCCACTTTCCTGCTCCAATCTGTTTGGCGGTATCCAATTACACTAACAATTATAAGCTTCTCAAGGGCTGGGTGCACAACTCATGTGTCTTGTGTATCCACCATTGCTCTTACACGTTTCTGAGCATTCCTGATGCATGTTTATTGGCTAATTAAGAGTGGGGGGAAAAAAGGGCGGGAAACAAACAGGCGAGAAGAAATGTCGATTTCAATGCACGTGGCAAATCCACAAGCCCCAAGAGAAAATAAGGCTTGGATTTCCAAATAAACCTTGGGGCTTTGAGACACAGCTGCTTCCGTTCTGTCTTTCCCAGCTTTTTCTTATTGGCTCACTCCTCTGCTGCATCGCTGACAGGGTGCCATCACTGTGCCTAATGGCAAATAGAAATTAAACATACATTACAGTTCCTCTCCTTGTCTCTTCACAGTAAGTGGACCTTTTCTTTTGCTTTTTGGTTCGTCTTCCTGCATAATGAGCCATCTTTTTGGCTAGCTCCATGGAAGTTCCTTGAAAACATAGGAGACCACCTCTTGCCACTTTATTAAAAACCTCCTATATCCTTTGGGATAACTAACAAGAAAAGTTTTTCTTTTTATTGTTTTTACCCAACCAAAGATCTCATGATTCAAAGAGAAGTCTAAATCTGAAGAGATTCAAGTGATTCCTTCGGAGTCGGCACACTCAAAAGCATTCAAAGTCACATAAGCCTTTCTGAGAACAGCTCTCACTGTAAGAATAGTCCCAAGTACAATCTATTCACATTGTCAGCAAGATTGCAAACTCAGGTGGTCCCAAGCCAAATCTTCAAAATGGCTTTGTCCTCGACTTGCCCTCAATACCTCCGACTAGCCAGGGCAGATATTAAGTAAGCGTGGTACATCAGAATGGTGAAGTAGCTACCAGATTTGTCAGGACTTGCAAGGGTAGTGTGGCTTTATGAAAAGACTCTCAGTTTAAAGGAAAGAGCAGACCCTATTTTCAAAGCTGGCAAGTCCATTATTAACTATGTGACCCAGGCTAAGTCACCTCACCTATATATAACCCTCTTATTTCAGAGTGAATATCTATTCCACAAATTCTCATAGACATTCTGAGAATTTTTTTTTTACTTAATGTACATGAAAATGCTTTGAAACACTACTCACAGATAAGGCAATGGCTTCATTTTGATATTCACAGAGATGAGGCAACAGTCCTGTAACGAATGAAATCTTTCTTCATTTATTCATTCATTCATTCAATCAGTCAAAAAATATGTGTCAAATGTCTGTGTGACAGGCAATGTTCTAGATGTTTGAGATACAGAAGTAAACGAGGACAGAAGCCCTTGTCCTCATGAAGCTTACATTCTAGTGGAGAGGGACAAACAAAGATAAATGCTATGGAGGACAATGAACAAGTGTGGGGGTAGAACCTGATTTTGGTGGAAGAGTACACTATTGCATACAGGATGGGCAGAGAACTTCTCCTATACACTGACATTTGGGCAGACCCCTGAAGGAAACAAGTGACAAGGCCATGGGGACATCTGCAGAAGCAGCATTCCAGGCAGAAAAGACAGTGCAAAGGTCCTGAGAAGGGAGTGTGCTCAGTGCCCTCAAGGAATAGAAAGGTGGTTTAGTGTGTCTGGAACCCAGGGAGTGAGAATCATAGTGGTCAAAGAAATAATCTGGAGGTAGAGACAGGAAATACCTTAGGTATGAACTCAGTATTTTCTGGGTATGAGGAAAAGGTCTTGGAGAACTTCAACTGGAGGAGAAACAAGGCCTACCTTTCTTTTTAAATGGAACTCTCAGACCAGAGGGTCCTTCATTAAGAGAGCAGGGATGGAAGCTGAGAGACAAGTTAGAAGCATTTTGCAGTAATGCATCCAGAATTTATGATAATTTGGATAAGAGAGGTCATGGTGGATGTATTTTTAAGATAGATCCAAAGGATTGCTGATACGTTAGATGTGAGGTGTTAGAGAATAACATGAGTCAAGAATGATCCCAAGTTAAAAGCAGGTTTTCTTTTTGGAGTGAGACGTGGAGAGGAGAGAAATCAAAGAAATCTAACTTAACATTGTTTTTTCCTAAAAACTTATTTATCAAGGTCTTAACACATCTGACATAATTTTTGACCTCAAGGGAACTCACAGCCATTCGGCTAAGCAAGACCCAGATGAGGAGTGGGAAAAGTTAAGCAATAGTATTTTAAACAGAGAGTTAATTACAAATCTCACAGTTTTAAAAATACGTGTTTATTTTTATTTAAAAAAAAATAAGCAGCGTGGCGTCTAATGAAATTAACTCTGAATGGTTTGTTGAGGCCAAGATTAAAATCCCAATTCTGCTATAAGTGTGCAATTTGGAGACAGATAACCATAGCAACCACAACAGTATAATACAGAAGTTTATTTTTTTCTAACTTAGTTTGGTTTGATGGACCTGGGTTCAAATAACAGCTCCATCATTTATGAACAGTGCAATACTGGGCGAGTTCCTCACAGCTCCAGACGCAGTTCTCTCTTCCGTGAACTCTCAATGATAACGCTGGCTAGCTCACGGGCTGTCCTTGAAGATGATGTACTTGTGACATTGCATCTGACCCATGGCTCTCAATAATTCGATGCTGCCCCCATGGCTGTTACTTCCTCTGCAAAGCCTCCCTCGTGCTCTGCAAGTGTGCCTCACTCACTTGAACGCTCAAAGGGATATCTGGTCTATGCCACAAACTACTCAATGGCAAGAATCTTTTTTATATTCTTCACATTCCCTGAGTGCCTGGCACTGTGCTGGGTGCTAGAAAGAGTGGAAGGTGTGTTTGCTCCTTGACACACACAGCAATGTCGTATGAGGATGTTTGCTAATTGGTATGCAGCAATGCCACATGGGAGCATTTGCTGACTGACCAGCAACAAGGCAGTATTGGGTGGACGATCACCTAAATCGTGCAAGAGGTGAAATACGACACAAAACTCACAACTTTGCTCTTCCTTGGTTTATTAGTTTGGAAGGGCTGCCATATCAGAGTACCTACCACAGACAGAGCAGCTTGAACAACAGAAATTTACTGTCTCAGCTCTGGAGGCTAAAAGTCTGAGCCAAAAATGTCGGCAGGGTTGATTCCTCCTGAGGGTTGAGGAGAAGAATCTGTTCCCGGCCTCTCCTCATTGCTGCTGGTTTTCTGGCCATCTTGACATTCTTTGGCTTGTAAAATCATTGCCCCAGTCTCTGCCTTCATATTCACATGCCATTCTCCCTGTGTGTATCTTCATCCACATTTCCCATTTTTAGAAGGAAACATGTCATCCTGGAATAGGGGACCAGCCTACTTCAGTGGGACCCCATCTTAACTAATTACATCTGCAGTGACCTTATTTCCAAATCAGGCCACCTTCCGAGGCACTGTGGATTAGGACTTCACCATCTGAGTATCGGGGAACACAGTTAAATCCACATGACATTCTGCATGCTCTCCACATCCGGGACCTTGGCTTCTGCCCGCTTTCCTCTCCTTATATATATAGTTTTCTAGCCAGTCATTTAATAAACCCATGCCCGCGAGTCACCTATGGTAGCACTCTGTATTCTTATCACTACTGACTTGCCACCTTACCATTCAGGTCATGTGCTCTGGAAGGAAGGAAGTTTTCTATTTTGGGAATGTTCCAGATTATAAAAAATAAACAGAACAACTTGTTTGAAGGACCCTTCGATGACCCATTCATCATTCCTACACTCATGTCTTTGCTTGTGTCTCCTTCCTCACTGACCTTTCCTCTTGGCAAACTGTTTCAGACAGAGTTTCCCTCTTCCAGAAGCTCAGCCCACCTCTCCTACCCACAGCCTTGCCCGGAGGATCTTGCACACAGGCCATGCATAGAAATGATCAGCACAGACACCACGGAGCAAGGTTAATGAAGAGCAGTTTTAATTCTATGGCTATCTCCACTCCCCTCCTCTCCATTTATATTTTCAACATATGGTTGGTTTTTTAATGTCGCTTTAATGTTTTCTCTTGTATTTAATTATTTAAAGATTTAATAACAAACTGCTGAGAATCAATCGCACACAAGGGACACATTTCTTTGAATTCTTGCTCTTTTTTTCCCCTGCTTTTGCATAAGAGTTAATTTAAGTCACTGGAAACTAAAAGCACCAAGCTAAAAGGGGAAAAGATGAGAACAACTTAAATGCATTCAGGAAAGGATATCTGTAGGTGAAATCAAACTTCCAGCAGTATCTGGTGTTGTCTCTTATCAGCAATGGGCAGGAGCGATAACCAGGAACCCCAAAATAAGTAACTTTAATTCTACTTTCTATCTAATCATACAAAGTCAAGGGTCTTCTTTTTAAAATAAACTCCTTTTGGGATTGGTTCCAAGTGTTAGGGACGAGGAAATGGAAGAAGAACTGCGATAGGGCTCTAGTCCTATTGATGGACAAAAATTAGATTTTTAAATATCACTTTTAGAATTTTAAGTGATTTGTTGCCTAATATTTTAGGATTTCCTTTCCTCATTTCTATTTCTGGGTGAGATAATCCATCAAGGAAGATATTCATTTATTATCATGTTCTCTTTACATGGTTTGAACCACCAACTCTGTTAGTGCGCCACATCCTGTGGACCCACCAGAACCAATGCCGACTCCCTCCCTGCCTTCAGAGCCACTCCCAGCTATCCTGGGGGAACAGAGGTTGCAAGAGGCCAGTTACAATGCATGCACTCTGATGCGGGAAGTAGGATACTGTGGAGGCCCCTAGGATGGGCACCTAACCCAGCTTTGGGTGCCCAGACGAAGATACAGCTATCGCAAGATGTGGAAAATCACAAGTCTGAATGGTGAAGCACAGTAGGAAGGATATGTACTGTATGGTGACTAGCATAACATAATAAAAAAATCATAAAACAAGAAGGATATGTAATGGACCTGATGGAGAATCCCCTACTTCTGAGTCACTTTCTGCCTGTGTATTTGAAATAAGAATTAGAAATCAAGCAAACATTTTACAAATAACACTAGAAACATCTTCTAGAAGTAAAATCTCATTGACTTCCTTTGGGAAAAGGTCCTCTGGAATTCTCACCAAATGACTGGGTCTGACACTCTGTTTGCTTCCTCTGGCTAGCACTGCTAAGAAGAGAAACCTTAATCTGCATCTGTCCATCTGACCATGGGCTTCACGGGGGCAGAACCGCTAAACTCTTGGAATCCGAAATTCTGCACTAGCCACAAAGCAGTTCAGAAAAAGTTTGAGTGGAATCACAAGACTTCTCCTGATTTTGAACTGAGGTTTCATATCCCTTCAGATTCACTCTGTACCAGATTCCTTAGGCTATTTTATTCCATTTTTATACCTATTTAAAACTGACACTTATTTGAAAATCCAAATACATTTAAAATAAATACCAAAGAATATTACATGCCATTATGAATTTTTTTCCAGGCTATATATAAAGTTAACTTCAGTTAACTTCTTTGTTTTGGAGGGCATCATTGAAATATATAGTTAAATTTTTTTTAAAGCCAGCGTGCAAATAAAACTTTATTTTCTAATATTCAGTGATGTTTCTCCAGGGTCTAATTAATGAAAAAGTTAGTCATTGCTTATTATCCTGAGCCTTGTGACAAATCTTGCTGTCCTATCTTATAATGTATCCATTTTTTAATTTTTGCCAAATTGAGACCAAGGAAACAACATTTTCACTTTGTAAAATGTGCCTTTTGTAAACATATATTATTTCTAAATCACATTTATTCCAAAAGGATTTTTTTGAGCACCTACTATGTGCCAGGAGCTGTCCTGGAGGTATAGAGACATAAACCAAATCTAAACCAACCAACAAAAAAGCTTATATTTTATTTGGGGAGATAAAATAAATAACATAAATTATACAATATATTAGAAAGTGACCAGGAAAAATATTATCAGGAAATATAAAGCAGGTAAAGGAACAGAGAAGGCTGGGATGGGTCGCTATTTTGAACAGGATGGTTGGCAGAGGATGCTTCAGCAGTCCCTTGAAAGAAGAGGAAGAACAAGCCATGTGGTTATCTGCAGGAGGAGGGTTCCAGGCAAAGGAAATGCCTAACAGAAAAGCATTAGACTGGCCTAATGTGTTCCAGGAACCCCAAGGAGGGTGGTGGCTGGAGTGGAGTGAACAAGAGTAAAAGAGGTTCAGATTATGTGGGACCCTACAGGTCTCGGAAGGCCATTCTGGCTTCTACTCTGGGTAAGAGGGGAAGCCTACTCTGGGTAAGAGGGGAAGCCCTCATAAGGGAGCACAACAGGCTCTCATATTGCTTTGGCTCCTGTGATGAGGATACAGCACCGGGTGACAAGAGTGGACGCAGACCAGGTAGGAGGCTACTGGAATAGGTCAGGCAAGAGAGGAAGGACAGTGGCCTGGGCCAGAGTGATGGTGATTAAGGTCATGCCCAGAGGCCAGACTTGGGATTAATTTTAGAGGCACAACCAATACACTTTGCCTATTGGTTGAAGGAACGGGGGCGGGAAGAGAAGTCAGGGGGACTCCTGGATTTTTGGCCTGAGCATCTGGATGGATTGAGCTGCATTTCACTGAGCTGCGTAGACTTCACATAGGGCAGGTTTGGGCCAATTTTGGGGGGAACCCCCCCAAAATGCCAGTTATGCTTTTTCATGTATCTCCTTAAAACTATGGTATAGATTTTCAAGTTACCAAAAATGAATTTTTCCCTAGCACAAATTGTTGAAAATTAACAGCATACTTATCTGGAAAGAACTTACTGACAAACTTACCTGAGTGGAAAAATGTAAAACTAAACAAAACATCTCCTTTAACAACAAAGATGATTTACTCTTTCTTTATTTGTAGCTTCTGACCTTTTGCCATTTGTCATTTCTGGCTGGAGCTAAAGAAATGCAGACATCTTCCTAAACCTAGAAATTTCTCTCATCACTTCCTTGGACATGGACATTTTCAAAGCTTGCTGAGGGGCTCAGCTTGACCTACACTTGACTGGTACATGAAATAGAAAGCAAAGGTATCATATCACTGGTCCTGACACATTAATTGACTTCAATTTAATTGATTTCTGTTCCCATTAATCCAACACTCTCCTTAAAAAATAAATGTAAGCAACTCAAACCCATTTACAATCCTTTTCTCCAATTCCTTTCCCTGATAAAGCATCTCATGTTTATTCTTCTCTTTGTGTGAAATAGTTGTTCCTGAACTATCCATTTACTTTTATTTCCTGAAATGTTGAAACACCTTCTATTCTTTTATTTTTAGACCTCTATTCCATTCATTTCATCCAGCTCTCTCATAAATCTGAAAATCAACATCAACATGATCTTCATCATCTTCCAACAGCCCAGGTTAACAAGAACCCAGAACACGTGACATACTATAGCACCAGGTAACAGAGTAGACTGAAAATTCCATCAAAGGAATAAGTTGTCTAACGAAGCAATGTGTTCCCCATCCTTTGAGAGACTAAGGCAGCAAGAAGAGGATTGGAGAAAGGATCTTTGGGTTGACTAGGGGGCTAAATAATAAATTATTACTCTTTTAATTTTATAAATAATACACTTGAGTTTCATATTCCCTATAGGGTCATTGTAAGGATCATTTGAGATATACATAAATAGTATAGGTCAGAACTTGGCAAATAAATATATTTAACAAATTGTGGTTGGGCTTGTGTCATAGAAGTAGCAGCAAAATAGTGAGTTTTCAGAAAAAAGAGGGAGGGAGAAAATACAGAAAAACAAAAGAAAATTTAAAATATCTTGTAATATCTCTCCCCAGAGAAAAACACTTCATATTTTGATATCTCCTTTGCTCTGGATGGATGGGAGAGAAAGAGGAAGGGAGGGAGAGACCCACAAAGAGAGGAAGAAAGGAAGGGAGGACGGAAGAAAGGAAGGAAGGAATCAACGAAGGAATGAAGAGGGGAGGGAGGGAGGAGAAGGAGGAGAAAAGCATGAGTGATACATTTGAAAGCTTACTTTTTGTCTTAATACTTGAATGGTTATTTAGTGGATATAGGACCCTCAGTCCAAAAAACATTTTCCTTCAGGGGTGCCCAGGTGGCTCAGTTGGTTAAACACCCGACTCTTGATTTCAGCCCAGGACATGATCTCAGGGTTGTGAGGTCCAATCCCACATCAAGCATCAGGCTCCAGGCTGGGTGTAGAGTGTGCTTAAGATTCTTGCTCTCCCTCTCCTTTTGCCCACTCCCTGCTTCCCACTCACACAATCTCTCTTAAAAAAAAAAAAAAAAAATTCCTTCAAAATTTTGCAGACATTGTCTCATTATTTTTTAACATCCTGTGTGACAACTGAGCATTCTGCTATTAGTCTGATTCTCATTTTTGTAAGCAAGTTTTTCTTTCCTTTTACTTATAGGATTTTCTCCTTATTTTTGTTCTGAAGTTTCATAATTACATGCCTAGCTGTGTCTCTTTTTCCGTTTGTTTTAATTTTCTACAATCTTTGTCAAGTCTTTGTTCAGATCAGAAAATTTTATTTCTACTTATTTTCCTTGCTCATTTCTCTTTTTTCTTTACTCCTTTTACTATAATTAGACAGATGCTGTATATCTTAGACATATCTTCCTTATCTCAGCAGACGAGGCAACCATTTTTTCCCTCAGCAGTGAAGAGGTTGCTAATCATAGAAACTTCGACTACAGCGGATGGAAGAATGTGAACAAAGATAGAGCTTGCCTCTGATCCTAGAAGGTCCTTGTCTATTGCTTTATTCCACTTCTTTCCCTGGAATCAATACTCATGCTGGGTTTTCTCATTAATCAATTGCTTCATTTGTTTAAAGAACTGTTCCTGCATCATTCAACTGCTGCAAATGCTGATTCAGCCTCTCCCATGGAGACTGGAGCAGTTGGGCCCACAGACCTCTTAATAATCACTACCCTGACCATCTTTGGCTTATTACTGCTTGCAAGTTTGGATCTCAGATAGGGGATTTTTCCTGAACTCAGCTGGGAAAATTCACTCTTGAATGGTATCCAATTTCGTTTTTATGGGCCACAGACTCTCTATCAATCCAAGCCCATCTGCTATGTGTCTTCCAGAAATTCTTTAACATTCCAGGCCTGCTGATGGTGCCCTTTCCGAGGACTGCCAAAAACAAATTAGTGAGATGTTTTTTATTGCCCAATGGTATGCAGTGACTCTGCCTTTTGGGGGGGGGGACTTCTACTTTCACTGTGGGTTTATCCTTGTTTTTATTTATTTTTTCTATCATTTCAGTAGGATTATGGAAGGAGAAAAAGCAAATGGATTTTCTTAGCCAGGATCTTGAACTGGAGTTGTTGAATTGTGTTTTAATTGTTTATTTACATGCTTGTCTATTTGCAGTAAAAGCCCCTTGATGTTATATTACTTCATTTTTATATACCTGCCCCTGACACGCAGAAGATACAAAACAGAGGTTACATAAGGAATAATTCAATAAATTAGATAGAATGACTATAAATGAATATTTTATTACATTACCTATACATAAGTAAGCAATAGAAGAATCATTTCTTGAACTTGCTGTGGAGTGATAGGAGAGGAAATTTTTACCCTATTCATGGCACTTCCATTGTGTTCTACAGAAAAGGAAACTTTGTAAAGAACTCAGCACTTTCTGGGAGCTCAAACAAGGTTGCCTAGAGTGGTTGGGGAGGAGAGAAGATGAGAAGAAGAGGAAGAATTGATTCTCAACTGCTTTGCTAACCAGTCTTTGTAAGAGATTCCATTCCTGTCTTATGCCTCCTACTCTATGGACCACCTCCCCTCCTCTCTGAGTTCATGCTTAGCTGCATTTCTCTGGCCACAGTTTGGTTTCCTACCCCACTTCCTTCATGTAAGTTACTTCAGCGGCATCTGCCTCTGGCTAAGCTTGGTCCTCAGTGTCCATTTCTTTTGCTGCCCTTCCAGGCTGCATCACAGCCACACCAATCCCAGCCCCCCTAAATAACTGACATGATTGTACATATTTTTCCCTAACGTTTTTAAGTTTCATTTTTAATGTTAATAAAATTAGTAAAATAATTCCCTCTCTCCCTCAGTCCAGGGATAATTGCTGAGCTTAATGCTTCATCATTTATTTTTAGAGGCTCCAAGAAGTATAAAAAGTGTCTAATATGCAAAAGCCATGATGACTATGAGCAAAACAGATAAGAAGTCAAAGAATTGAGGCTTCCCAAGCTACTAACAACTTGCCCCTCTGCCCTCAAATCAAAAGAAATGATACATAAAGAAGTCAAGTCAAAATAATTAAACCAGATTTTTCAAATTACGTATAACAAGGAAAGAGAGCAACGAAGATTATTGTAGCACCATACGGCAAAGAGCTTATCATGGAATAAATTTACACATTTTATTGTTAGTCATTCTAACAGCTAGTGTAGCAACCATTTCCTTCTCTGAAAAAGAGGTGCCTGCTTCAGGTCATTTTAAGGCATTGAGTTTAATGAGCTGGAAAGTATATGTTGTGAATTTCTACTTGTGGCAAGAAGTTTTGCATTGAAGTATTACATTTGTAACTCAGGATTGAATCTTGACTTATTGTTTAGATTTGTGAAAGTGGGCCAGTTTGTGGGGATCAGTGGAATGTATGATACTAACAGTGGCGAGATAAAATAAGTGAGAGAAAATAATCATCAAGGATAAAGTCACTGGATAAAGTCAAAGGTTTGTTTTATCATATACACTTTCTCTGGCTTTATGATGGTCAATAAATTTGGGTATTTTTCACACCTTAGAGAAAGGAGCTCTGGAAAAGCTGACTGTGGCAGAAACTGACCAGCTTTTCACAAAATCCATTTCCTTTTCTTCCAGGACCATGCACTGAGGCTACCTTTCCCAGCCACATTTACTTTGAGGCATAGTTTCATTCTAGAATGTGCATATCACCACTTTACAGAACCACAAAATCCTCCCATAGGTGATTCTTCCCTGTCTTTCCCCATCCTCTGGTTGAATGTGGAGAATTCTGAGGTCCTAGAGAAGGATGGAGCTGGAAGATGGAAGGAGACTGAATCTCAAAATGTCAAGTGTTAACAAGGAACTGTTACATAAATAAGAAATCAGACTCTATCATGTTTAGTCACTGAGAATTTGGGATTTGGTCATCATAGGAGCTAGCACTAGCCTTACTGATTTATTATACTTACTTATAAGTTACTGGCTAGACATTTTTTTAATTAGAATTGGTCACTATGGCAAAGGAATTTCAAATAATCTTAATGACCATGGACATAGAACTAGAGTTAAATCCATGATCACAGGTAAACTGTATACCTAGAATGGCAAGCATTTTTTTTAACTCATTTCAGTGAAGCTTGACTCTTCTCAGTCTTCCCATCATATAAGACCATGACACATCATCAAGGGGCTTCATTCATTGCATTTACCTCAACTAACACTCCTACTACCTGGTTTTCTCTGTAGAAACAATAACTCACCATTTTAAAGGATCTTGGACAACTGTTTATTTATTAACTTTCTATCAGCCTCCTTCTTGAATGTCAGCTGTATGACAGAAGAGAACTTGCTGGTCCTGTCACTTCTTAATACTCAGCAACTTGAATATCTGATCTATAATTAAACACTCAGTGGTAATTTTTGCTGAATTAATGAATGACTCTTGATGTCCATGACTGAAAAAAATTGTATTATTAGATTCTTCCTCCAGCCAACAAATATTAATGTGACTTAAAGCAAGTGTAAGACATTATTCAGTGCCCTCAAGGAGCCTACAATCCAGGTTGAAAAAAATAGGATATGATAGAGTGAATCATGACAGATAGTGATTGATAAATGCAGAATTTAATTTAATTAAGGTGACAGAATCCTAGCGTTTCTAGGACTTTGGAACAAAATAATAAGTGGTTAAGAAAAATTTCATAGGAAAAGCATCTTGAGTCAGATCTCAAAGACTCAGTAAAAAATGACAGCCAAGACCAAGTGAAATGTGCTTACTTTAAGGATAGAGAATGAGGTTCACAAGACATCTACTAGAGTGGAGGGAGAAATTTTTAGAAACTTCATCCTCATGTGTATTTGCTTTTCATATTTAAAAAATGGGCTTTACTAATACCATATGATTTAATAATATTCATGCATACAATTTATAAAATAAACATGCACATATTATAGGGGCATGTTTATAATCAGAAAGTTTAAAGATTACTTAAATTAAGAAGGCATTTTACTAAAGAGATGTGAGCAAGGCATGAGTGCAAGAATGAACAAAGGAGCATAACTGTACCATAAACTGAATAGCACAAGAGGCATGTAGAAATGAAGTATAAGATCAAGTTATAAAAAAGGATTATAGTCAAATTAGAAGGAGCATTCAATGTCAGCAAAAGCATTTATAATTTGATTGTTGACTCTTCCACAACAACATACCCTTATGTGTCCACCATTCCCATCTCCATGATTGTCTCTCTAAGAGATGTTCCTTTCAGTTAGTCTCTGGGTGACTGTACACCTCCTAACTCATCTTCTGGTTTCTATGCTGGCCCCACCCCACTAATGTCTGCTCCCCACATAGTAGCTATTGTGATATATTTAAAAAAATGTAAAGGGGATCTTTCTACTCCCTTACTCAAAAGCTTTAAATGACACACCATTGCACTTAAAATAAAATCCAGGGACAATTGAGTGGCACAGTCAGTTAAGCATCCTACACTTGGTTTCGGTTTGGGTCATGATCTTGGGGTCCTGAGATCGAGCCCCACACTGAGCCACACCTGGAACCCCACAGTGAACCCAGCAGCAAGCCCCGTGTCAGGTCTGTGCTCAGCTCACACCTGCTTGTCCCCCATCCTCACCTCTGCTCCTCCCCCTCTGCCCTTCCTCCTGCTCTCTCTCTCTCTCAAATAAATAAATAAATCTTAAAAAAAAAGAAAAAGGAATAAAACCCAAATTTCTACCAGTTCTGTGTGATCCTCCCCTGGCTTATTTTCCCATATCATTATATATCACTCCTGTTTCTGATCCCTATACTTAAGCCGTATCAATCCTTCTGTTTCTCTTGGTACATGCAAACTCTTTCCTTCCATAGTGTCATTGCCCTAGCCCTCTGCTTGGAATGTGTCTGTGTCTCCCCATAGATGCATGACTCATCCTTCCTCATCATTCAGGCCTCTTCTGTGCTAGGTACTTTCATATGTATACTTTCATATACACATATCATTAACTTTATCCTCCTCAAATCACAGAGAGTTAGGCACAGTGAAAAAGGGTCAACTACATTTGAAATGTACATATGCGTATGTGTATGTATGTATATGTGCATTGATTAATGCACAAGGTACTTTAGCATGATACTTAGCAAGGTACTTGATCCTACCTCCATTCTTTCAGGTGGAAACAGATTTATAGAAGAAAGGAATGAGATCAGAAAGATCATGACTTCACCAGAGTCACACAGATTTTAAGTGCTGGATTAAGAATTCAACTAAAGTCATTTGACTTCAAAATCTGATGGTCTTTTTTACTCCATATCCCAAAGAAGCAAAGACAGTTTCAAGAATGTTGAGGGAAGTCATGAGCATCTGAGAGAGTCAGCAAAGAAAAAAATGTATTGATGAGGAAGTCAAGAATAGCCTCTGGCAATATGATGAATCAACCAACACATTTATTGAATTAAAATATTCATTAAATTCCTATCAAGTGCAAAACACTGACCTGGGTTAAAATCAGCACAAAGAGGGGTTCCTATCCCTAAGATGTAATTTTCAAAGAATATTAGCACCAAAAGTCAAATTAGATGAGGGCAATAAATAATGCTCTGAAGAAAAGAGAAAAGCATGCCCAGGTCAATTCTCTGCAATTCTGGCAGTGAAAGGAGACATCAGTTTGGTATTAGGAAGGAGGAACAGGTCAAGTGAAGGTTGTATTCAAGACTCAAGGCAACAAGCAATTAGGAAGATGTCAGCTTCTTTAGCTTGACATTGTTTTGTGGTCTTTTTAGCCTTTATTAAGAAATTTGCATTTTCACCTCGGGCTTCCAGTTATCAGCATTTCAGTGTTGTCATCAAAATGACTTTTCCTATGGGTCTGTTCTGACAGCAGATGTCAATATTGGAAGCTCGGTATCCAGGGGGGCTGATGTTGACTCACAGAAAATACCCTTCTGATGACTGATGCTTTTGCTGCCTCAAGTTGGCAGAGAGACACATTGACCCAGAGCCTCCTAGGATTTGGCTGATCTCTGGGAGTAAGATGAGAGTTTGGAAAGCCTCATGAATAACTCTGATGGGGGCAAGGAGCATTTGATAGATGCATACTTGCCTTTGTGTACTCATTGGTACTCTAGAGACCTAAAAGTGGGAAAGCAACTTCCCAAAGTCTATTTACTTACTCCAGGACAGTGGAAAGACTCAACTTTAACCCAAAATACTGCACTATCAGATCTGAATTCTGTTTACAGTGGGTCCCTCATTAGTACTGGATTTAATTGCTGTCATCTGCAATAGTCCAGGTTCTGCTTTGCAAGGCATTCCTCGAGAAACTTGGTGTATGACGAGGTGGGACATGGTCTCAAGTAATGAGACAAATTAGGTAGCTTTCTATTAATTTCCTAGGAGAAGAGGTGAAAATGTGACAAAGAAAGAAACTGAAACTAACAGCTAGATACGCTGAAAGAATGAGGTCAGGACAAAACAAAAGTCAGCCTATGGAGTAAGAGAGCAATGAAGGACACAATGGAACAAAACCAGGAATATAGTAGGCGAAGTTAGCAGATTTAGAAATTATATTTACTACACTAGTTGAGGAAAATACTAAATATTCTCTATAAACTACATCTAAACATAGAAGCTTTCCTGGGAAAGCTCAATATTTAAATGTCATTTCTTTTAACCTAGGTCTTGTTCTAAAAGCCTTGTAATGGGACTTCTTCCTGATTCTGTCCCAAAGCCTTCCTGCTATCTTGCCTGTCTGACATTCCTGTAAACTTTGATTCCAGATCCTTTCTCCATGGTTCTGGGAGGTTGTCTCCTTGATGTTCCACGGTTATTATGGTCATGTAGGTCTACAAGGTTATCCATCTTGGAGGAGAAAGGTAGGTAAGAACACTTAATACATTCCACAGAGTTTTCTCTTTTCTTTTCTTTTTTTTTTTTAGTATTACTGCCCCTCCATACAAGCCTCCCACAAACACTCTGTTGTTATCCTCATCTTGTTCCTTTTTTCCTCACACTTTTTCTTATCATATTTTCCCCCAGAACTCCCCAGAGAAAAGAAAAAAAGTAAAATCTAGTAGCTATGAGAATAACAACCAAGTACTCCCCCAATTGAAAATGAATCTGACATTTCTTCTGGTCTGTATAATCAACATGAACCAATCATACTTTGGAAAATACAGTTACAACCCACAGTTTTTAAATTGAGGGCTTGCCTTTTCCTGAAACAATATAGGTTTAAATAAGTTGAATAGAAATGGCTATATCCCAGTAACATGCTGAGAAAGGACCGGATATACTTCACTGATTCTCAACCCTGTATGCACATCAGAATTACCTGTGTGGCTTTTTTAAAAAATATTTTTTAATTTTTCTATTGTGTTATGTTAGTCACTATACAGTACATCATTAGTTTTTGATGTAGTCTTCCATGATTCATTGTTTGCCTATAATAGCCAGTGCTCCATGCAATCCATGCCCTCCTTAATACCCATCATCAGATTCATCATCCCCCCCACACCTTCCCTTCTAAAACCCTCTGTTTGTTTCCCAAAGTCCACAGTTTCTCATGGTTCATCTCCCACTCCAATTTCCCTCCCTTCATTTTTCCCTTCCTTCAACATTGGCCACAGCAACTTCTTTCAAGTCATATCTCCAAAGGCAAGGGAAATAAAAGCAAAAATGAACTTTTGGGACTTCAACAAGATAAAAAGCTTCTGCATAGCAAAGGAAACAATCAACAAAACAAAGAGGCAACCCACAGAACGGGAGTAGATATATGCAAATGATACCACAGAAAAAGAGCTGATATCCAAGGTCTATAAAGAACTTCACAAACTCAACACCCAAAAAACAGATAATCAAGTCAAGAAATGGGCAGAAGATATGAACAGAAACTTCTCCAAAGAAGACATACAAATGGTTAACAGACATATAAAAAGTGTTCATTCATCATCATTAGCCATCAGGGAAATTCAAATCAGCACATTAGGATACCACCTTAAACCAGTTAGAATAGCAAAAATTGGCAAGGCAAGAAACAACAAATGTTGGAGAAGTTGTGGAGAAAAAGGAAACCTCTTACACCATTGATGGGAATATAAATTGGTGTATCCACTTTGGAAAACAGTGTGGAGGTTCCTCAAAAAATTAAAAATAAAGCTAGCCTATGACCCACCAATTGTGCTACTGGGTATTTACCCCAAAGAGATACAGATGTGAAAAGAAGGGCCATATGCACCCCAATGTTTAAGCAGCAATGTCCACCACAGTCAAACTGTGGAAAGAGCTGAGAGGTCCTTCAACAGAGGAATGGATAGAGAAGATGTGGTCCATATACACAATGGAATATTACTCAGTCCTCAGAAAGGATGAATTCCCAACTTTTGCATCAACATGGATGGGACTGGAGAAATTATGCTAAGTGAAATAAGTCAACATGAGTAGCTTTTAAACAATACCAATACCCAGGCCTTACTCCAGACATTTAAATCATAATATAGCTTTCCCTACTATCCAGTAGCAGAGTATTGATATGAAGCTTTTGTAAGCTGAAATTGCATAAAATAAAGCAATTACCATTACTTAGTATGGCAAATTTTTTAAACATTCCCAGACACCCCCCCAAAAAATCTTTTATAGGCTTTATAGGCTTTTCTGATACCTTAGCACAAATCTTGCTAACAGATGAGCATAATAAATTGAGGTAAAGCACAGAATCTCACAGACACAGTTCAAAGCTGTGGTAGCTTGATGCTGAGATGCTCAATATAGTTTCTGGGGAACGAGATTGGTGGCTCCACTCTAGCTGCTCTGGTTTGTGTTGCCTCTCTAATGGCTCACTACAAAATAAACGCAGTCGGTTGAGGACCGTTGATATCACACTCAGAGGAATGTAAAACTAAGAATTGGATGCTGGTCTCTGCTCCACCACTCACTTTGGCTGTGACCTTGAACAAACAACCCAGTTCTTTGGGTTTGAGTTTCTTCCACTATATAATGTCAATCACCCCCTTCTCTCTATTCCCTTCTTTCACATGGACTAAATGTTCTGCAGAAATCATCCAGTTTTAAAAGTTTGTCATTTTCAAGGCCTACAAATGACTCAAGTGAGATTATTTTGGTTTCTCAGATCAGAGAAAAATCTTGTGACAAAAGGCACTGAAGTAATTAAGGATGATAGACAGGAAACAGCTGGTAGGCAGCCAGGGACTTAACTGGGCTGGAAGAAAGAGCCAGGCTTCCCAAATGTCAACCCTCCATGGCCTTAGGAGGAGAATAATAAGAAAGGAACCACCCAGTTTGTTGACAAAGCCGGTTAGCCATGCAAGAATTCTGATGAGGCAATATGAGGAAATCAGTGGTTTCACTTTTAAATTTCCAACTCTACCCTTTGCAGGAAATCAACAAATAAACTTGAGAAATTAGTCTTATTTTATGTGAATGCTGTATCTAACACACACCTATATAACTCTTCGAATATACATATTCACATATCAATATGTATTCATATGTTAAAAGTATTTTTTCAAAAAACAAAATGAAATAGATATTTGTTAAATATCTATTTCATGTTTTACATATTGAGGATATAGCATATATAAAATAAAAGTTCCTTCTCAATGACAGCTTGCATTGTAGTGGAGAAGGCAGACTAAAAACAAGATAAATAAGTATACACTGATAAAGACTAGAGAGAGAAATTGAAGAAAAAATATTCCAGAAGTGTTGGGAAGCAGTCTAGTTTTAGATGGAAAAGCAGAGAGGGAGATAATCCCACATATCTTATTTGGTGTTAGATGCGATTACCTTTGGTTTCCATCTGTGAAATGAGGATTGTTTGCCTTCTTCTCCAGGTTTGTTGGGAGGGTTAAGTGAAATTGTATATAATCCTTGATAGGTACCTAGCAGGTACTAAAGGACTCAGTTAGTAGAGAAAGTGAAAGGAATAACCGACCCAGAGTCAGCAGCAGATCAATAGATCCTAAACTCAGAGTTTGAGATGTCACATCTCAGCCCTGTAGCATTGTGTTTACAGAGTGGTTCTGATATTTAAATTAATGGTACTCAGTCAGGAGAATGTGAGGTCTGCAAAGGTGGAGGTGGACTGTTTGGTCTCCACTATAATCCAGGAAGTAGTAAGGACTCAAGTAATATTTGTAGAATATTAATTCTACTTACTACACTAATTTCTAAAGGTAACCCCTAAAATTCAACAAATATTAGCCATGGAAATGCTGCACCTCTGTAGGTGTATTTGGTTTTAACTGTGTGCTGAATGAGACTTTAACATGTTATTTGACTAAATTAATGTTTTGTTTATTGGTTTAGTTTAATTTAGATTATATGAGATTAAGTGGATTTCCAGGGTTGAAGTAAGGATAAAAAATGTATATTTTAAATAAGCGTTTACATTTTTCAAGCTCTTGTGCTTCACCATAGCGTTTTAAGGCCCAGTCTATTTTCTCTGTATGTAAGGAAGTTAACCTTATATTTTAATCACTGCTCATGCTATTTTCACTTCTAAACTCTCTGCCCGCTCGTCAACCTCTTGCCCCCATCATGGACACCATTCTTCTGATAATCACTAATGCTGCTTTAGGGCCTCAACTCTGTCCTATCCTCTTTGGCTTTCTGGCAGCCTTTGAGTCCTGATGAACATATCAGTCCTCCTTGAAACTGTCCCCTCTCTTGGCTTTTAGAAGGTTGAACCTTTGGTTCTATGTCTTCTCTGGTCCTCCTTCCCTGTCTTTCTGAATGTACACCTTCCTCTCACTTCCCTTTCTGCATGTACTCTTTCCCAACTCCCTACATGTTGTCATTCCCCAGACAGTGTTGTCCTCATTCTTCTTTCTATATCCCTTAGTTAATCTGTTGTTATTTTATTTTATTTTTTTTTTTTTTTTTTTTTTTTTTTTTTTTTTTTTTTTTAAAGATTTATTTATTTATTTATTTGACAGATCACAAGTAGGCAGAGAGGCAGGCAGAGAGAGAGAGGAGGAAGCAGGCTCCCCGCTGAGCAGAGAGCCCGATGCGGGGCTCGATCTCGGGACCCCGAGACCATGACCCGAGCCGAAAGCAGAGGCTTCAACCCACTGAGCCACCCAGGCGCCCCAATCTGTTGTTATTTTAATCATGACTTCAATTATCAGCTTTATAAGGGATGCCTCTATTTTCTCTCCTGGTTATACTCCATGGTGGCTTCTAGGTCTACATTTATAGAAGTAAGACATGTTAAGGGTATGTTTCTTTGTTTTCTTATATGTACTGCATCCAAAATAGGATTCTTTAACCTCAGGTCTTTTATCCCCCACCATCCTCTTCCTTTTGTTGTGCTCTCTACCTCTGATCATGGTATTGCTGTCTCTCTAATTTACCTAATTTATGGATTTAAGAAGTCCATAGCCATGACCACTCATTCCTGACCCTTATTCCCATATGCAATGGGCCATCAGACCCAAAGAACATGGGTTCCATGTTACTTCTCACATACCATTTCTTTCTCTTAACTGCTTTTGTTGTGGTTAACATTAATTCTTTCCTTCACCATTGCAGTTCTCAGCTTCCCCTCACCCTCCAGTTTATCGTTCACACATAGGCAGTTCTAATTGTGTTCCTCTCCTTCTGCTCCTTCTGGAATAAAGTTCAAATCTTTGCATCTAAAACATTTAACCATTTGGCCCCAAATACCCCTTCCCACTCAAATTCCCGTCTTTCCTCTTTCACAGTCTGCTTCAGCGCACCAAATCACTCCTCATTACTCAGACCTCCTGCCCTGGTGTCTTTGTCCTTAATGTGCCTTCCACCTGGAATGTGTTGCCCCCAACTTGGCCCACCAAATCCTTCCCCTCTTCCTTCAAGGTCCTCCTTCAGGAAGTGTCTCTACCACATAAAATATGGTATTTTTCATTTCTGTGCTTCATTACCATGTTATCTGTTCCTTTCTCATAGCTCTATTGCACTATCTTTTCGTATTGTAATTGTGAATATTGTAGAGACATTTATCGTGTGACTACTTGACTCTTTCCCTGCTACTTTTCATTGTATTGACCTAATATATCCTCCATGACTATCTTTTCACTTCAGTGATTGCTCAAATGGCCACCAGTCTCTGCTAGCTACCATCATCCTCTTTTGGCAGTCCTGGCTCCCTTTTGCAAACTAGTACCCTCCCAGGGAGAGCCTCTCTAAATGCTCAGCACTGCTCATCTTTATAATGACTTTCCTTTGAGAAAGGGTAAGAAATTTCAGTTCATATGGCATGTTTACATCTCCCATTTTCACTTCCCTTAAAATTGCTAATCAATGATTTTTAATCACCACATTTCCCATTGACCTCAAAGACCCAACCATCTTTCTGCTCCTTGGGCTAAGATCCTTAGAACAGGATCATGCTGCAAAGCTGGTGGGGGGTGGAGGGGGTACCTCATTTAGAACCTCTTTCTTTTGCAGTTAGAAATGCAATAAAATGTTTAAAAAGAAAGAAAGAAAAGAAATGCATGTAGCAGCCTTGCCTGACTTCTTAGCTTCAGGGCTGAGAATTCAAACAAATTCTCTTGCCAGAGAACATTATGTGTTTACTTAGCAGCAAGGAGAGCATTTTCTAAATAATTAATTGCAAGCTCAGGATCTTCCTGAACTGTACTCAGTTCCTGGAATCCACCCTGAAGGATTGTGAATGCTACTTACTCATAACTGTCACTGTAGCTATAGATCTGCCTCGGTATGCTTTTGATTTTTCTTTCTGTTTTTCTCTAAAGAAAAAGAATTCTTAGCCACAGTGTAATTTTAAAGATTTATTTTGATTAGTCAAAAATGAAGACTATGAAAAAGCTTTTGCTTGAGATGCTAATCCTCCGAATGCTTACATTTGAATTTGTCCTTGGCATGTTGTTTCTCACATTCCTGCTCACACTGTTTCAAGTCCTCTGCCTGAGCATGCTTTCTATCTTTACTTTTGTTTGGGGGCTTAGGATATCAGACTACAAGTGGTACAAATTTCGAACAAAGCAGGCCTCCGTTCAGGGGAGATTTGGTGGGTCATATCAAAGCATACCTGTGCAAACAGTAGGAAAAATATTTTCCCACCACCTTTTAAATTCATGTGGGCCAAGTAAAGCGTACAGGTCTAAATCAGATAATAACTTCAAATTAACTTTATGATAAATAAATACTCTAAATCTACCCAGAATTATGTGGGGTTTTCTTTTTCAATATTGTATTGTAGCAACGAAATATGTTGTTAGGACCTGCAAGAATTACTGTAGCAAAACAAAGGCTCAGAATTGGTATAAAAGACATGGGATATCAGTGACGCTCAGTTACCCAGAAATGAAAGCCATACAATTCCAGAACTGTGAGTGATCATCAAAGCTACCTTCTTAGGAAACTGAGGCTCAGACAGGTAGAGAAAGCTGCCTAATTATTTTATTAGTATTAAAAGTTGATGAAAGTCTCATGACTCATATAAGCCATGCCATCAAACTAAACTACATCTAATATTTCATATACGAGGTAGCCTGTTAAGATTCGTCCAGAGTTTATCAGAGAAGCCAGATTTCAAAACAAAACAAAACAAAAATCTCATCAACTGCTGAATAAAATCTCTCATTTGGCATGAGGATGGAATAGGGATGATATAAAACCAAATCAAAGTAATCTCAAGTCTGAAGGCCTACCAATCATGTATTAAAATAAACAAGAAATAATTTTGCTACCAAATGGTCCCTCTTTGTTCTCCGTTTTGCATTTCTTCTCTCTTCTTCCACTTCCAGCCCCTTTCTTTCCATCTTCTGCTAAAGAATTCAACCAAAATTAGTCAGTAGCTCTCAAACAATCTAGTAGAGAGACAACTGCCATTTACCTTTAATTAATCAAAGGGCAAATGTGAAGAGTTGCTCAGAGCCAGCTTCTGGGGATCTCCGTGAGAAGTGCGCTCTCCGGGTTCAAGAGTGGTCAGTGCAGCCAGCAGTTGTCTTCTCTTCCTTAGAGACAGATTTGACCTGATTGCATAAGTATGTTGAATGGTTGCTTAAAGTGACTTAGTTTAAGCAGCAGCTCTCCATGGCTGAGCTGTCAGAGCCCAGCATATGAGGACCAAAGAATCAGATCTTGCCAAAACTTCTTGTCTCTATGGAGATCGAGGCTACAGGAAAGCTCATCAAACTAATTCACTCCCCTCACTGTGCATGCACTGCCCAGTGTGGCCTTTTCTCGCCACTGAGCTTTGTCCAGTCAACCTACTGTGCACTATTCTGAGGCCAAAAGGTCCCAATTAAATGATACCAGGACTGATGCTTCTTGTTTCATTTTTCTATGTACTATACAGCTTTTAAAATTTGTTCTACGGTGAGACCTGTACAAAAATAACTCACACTGCTGTGCCCTTGGCAGGACCCAAATTCTGGTTTAGGTTCTTTACCCTTTTATTTCTTTTTCCCATCCCCAAATGGGGGTTTTCTCTAATGTTATAATACAAAAGTTCCAAGGCCTGTGTCTTATTCAACTTCTAACCCTTGCCCTACTATAGTGGCTGGTAAATAGTAAATATTTGACATGTTTGTTGAATGAAGGAATAAATAAGGACACAGAGTCTGCTGCTGCTTCGGAGCAGCATCTCTGGGTTTCTATGTGTCTATCTTACTCTGCACACAGGACTTTTCTCTCATCTCTGCACATTTCCTGCAGACTTTCTCGCATACTTTTATAAACATCTTTTGGCTGCTGATTTTACCTTTTTTCGTGATGGGGCCGGACATTGAGCTTTCTCCAGCTGGGTCTGTTATTCTAAGGCTACTGGGAACATTTCTAGTAAGTATATCATTGGAGTGATTTTTCAGTGGCTAACCAAGCTGTCGTGGGCATTTAGCACTGCCAAGTAGTAAAGCTCTTTGACACCACTTGTCCTTCTTCCTTTATTTATATAAAATATTTAAATGCTTCATTGTGCACTTAAAACAGCTTCAGAAAAGTGTGACCAGAAGTAAGTCAATAGAGGAACTAATGAGGCTTTGTCTGGAGAAGGCAGAAGTTTATAATAATTCTGGAAACAGATTTCTGGAGCATGAGATGTTTTTCAAATTCATTATTGCCTTTAGAACAACATGACTGTCTACATGAGCAGCCTGGACTGTTAGGAATAGAATTAGTGAGAGAGGCAGCTTTGTTGTTTTTTCATTACAAGTGGCAGATCATTTTCCTTTTTATACTTGGGAACTCTTTTGCCTTGGTGAAATGTGATCAGTAAATTCAACAGTTTGGGATATTTTGTTTCCAACTTTGAGTGAAAGTAAAGTGCAAAGAATTAAATCTGAAAACTCCCAGCAATTGTTAATCAAGAGATAGAACTCCTTTCAATAATAATTTTAATCCCACTTGCACCAGATTTATATTACAGGATAACTGACTGCTTGACTTTAGGAGGCTGGGTAGCCTAGAAATACTTCATTGTATTGATTAGGGACTTAACATTTCTGTGCAACTACGTGCTTGCATGTCAGGTGCGTTGCAGGAATAAAGGTGTTGCCAACTCAAGATAACCTGATAAATTTTTGTTCTAATTAAGTTATGTATTGATTCTAAATTTTTATTAAATTTGATATGGAAAGGGATTGGGATGGAGGGTAGGAACCTTCAAAACATTTCTTCACCAAGAGAAAACAGCTTTTCCACCTATTACAAAAAGTGACACACACACTCAATAGATGGATTTGTGGGCGGTGGGCATGCCAGCTGTTGGTCTCCATGCCAGAGTCTGTGAAATATTACTAAGGTGGAAAGGATGTTTACTGCTTCCTTTGATGGAGGGCCTAGGGAAAGTGGGGGAGGGGACAGATGCATTCCCAAATGCCAGCAAAAATGAATGTCCCTGGGCGCCTGGGTGGCTCAGTGGTTAAAGCCTCTGCCTTCGGCTCAGGTCATGATCCCAGTGTCCTGGGATCGAGTCCCGCATCGGGCTCTCTGCTCAGCAGGGAGCCCGCCTCCTCCTCCTCTCTCTCTCTGCCTGCCTCTCTGCCTACTTGTGATCTGTCAAATAAAAAAAAAAAAAATGAATGTCCCTGAATGGACAAGTTAGAAGGGTGTGAGATAGTTTGGGATGGGCATTAACTCCTTAGAAATCACAAATCAAATATTCATTGAGCACCACTGACTACTAAAAAGAACTGGGAGTCAAGGGGACGTCTGGGTGGCTCAGTTGGTTAAGCATCCAACTTTTGGTTTCAGTTTTGTCTCAGGTCAAGATCTCAGGGTCATGAGATCAAGCCGGACCTCAGGCTCCACATTCAACAGAGAGTCTGCTTGAGTTTCTCTCTCTCCCTCTGCCTCTCCCCACTCTTACACTCTCTCTTTCAAATAATAAATAAATCTTAAAAAAAAAAAAAAAAAAGCAACTGTGGGTTTGCTTATCCTGGAAATCTGTAATGTGAGGACATTAGCTCTCAATGGAGCACCAGGGATAGAATCATTAAACCAAAACTCCTCACTTGCCCTTAGAGTACATAGAGCCAATAGAGTTCAGTGACTTAGCCATGGTAAATTAGTAAACAGTAAACTAGTAAATTAGTAATTAGTAATTAGTAAATAGTAAACTGTAATCTATGTACTGTACTTCACATCCAAGCCTGTGGGTATGGCAATAAAATCTCTAATACTTGGTTAGCAATGTTAAAGTTTATCCTGTGAGTACCATAGGCTTATCTTGAGAATTTTAGCAAAAGAGTCAAGAAGGAAGCTAGACTACATATTTAAAATAAAAATTTATCATATCCAGGGTGTCTGGCTGGCTCGGTTGGTAGAATATGCAATTCTTCCTCTCAGGGTTGTGAGTTCAAGCCCCATGTTGGGTGTGGAGCCTACCTGAAATTTGAAAAAAAAAAAAAAAAGTATCATATCCAATAAAAAAGGGGGAAAATAGATAAAACCAGTGCTCATACATTGTATTTTAAATTCCAAGGGTCCTCACAGTAGATTTTTCCCTATATAGTTGCCAGATTTATGCCAGCTGTTTTGAATCTAATTCTTTCAGCTTAGGGAAGGAAAAAAAAGTTCTAAACGTCCTACCTAGCATGTATGTACACAAAGGAAAGAAAATATTAGTTTTCCCTCTTTGGGCATTTGTTGCAGTGGGAAAACTATCCTCTCTGGATCTCCCATGAACATCTTGAAGAGACAGTATATCAGTTTTCTATTGCTGTGTAACAAATTACCACAAATTTAGCAGCTTAAAATAATACTCCTTTATTAGCTCACAATTCTGTAGATCAGAAATCTTGTGCAGCATGGGATCTCTGCTCCAGATGTCATCAGGTGTTGCTGGAACTGAGTTCTCATATGGAAGCTCCAAAAACCCATCTGCTCCCAAGCTAATTCTTGTTGGCAGAATTCATCTCCTTGCAGTTATAGAACTGAGATCCCTTTTCCTTGCTGGCCATTACCCAGAAACTATTTTTAGCCCCTAGAGACCACCCACATTCCTTGCCACTGGCCTCCTCCATCACCAAAACAACAATGGTGCCTCAAATCCTTCTCATACTTTGAGAGTTTGACTTCCTCTTCTCTGACCAGCTGCAGAAGACTCTCTTTTAAAGGATTCAGGTGATTAAGTGAGGCCCACCCAGATAATTTCCCTATCTTAAGATAAATCGTTTTGTAACCTTAATTACATCTGCAACATCCCTTCACAGAAGTCCTCTGATTAGCATTTGACTGAATCATGAAACACTACATAAGAAAAAAAAATTAGCATTTGAGTGAATAATTGTGAGAAAGTGTGTGCATATCAGGTGCCAAGAATCTTGGTAGGCAATCAGAATTCTTCCTACCACAGATGGCATGGTGGTACCTGTCCAATGTCAAAAATGATGCTTCCTTTCTTCCTTAAGAAACATTGTCACCCAACACTGAAGATTCAAAGATCCAAAGAGATTATTTTTATTTAATGTGAGCCCAACTCCTAACTCATATTTTTGTATTTTAATCTCTATAGCCTAAACCTAGATATGAAATTGGTATGACCATACATACATATTTCTGAGGAAGGGCTCATAAATTTTATCAGATTGTTAAAGGGTTTGGGACCTTCCACCCTTTATGATCCTCTTACTCCCACCAGAATATAAATAGTTACTGTTTTAATCCCAGAAGTTGCTTGTCACTCTTCCCATAGAGGGAACATGAACAGTCAGTAGAAAAACCCAAAATTTCTTCTCTCTCCCCAGGCATTAGAAACAATTCACTTGTTAGCACTCTTGGTAAGCCTACATCAGGTCTGGCTCAAGTGGTTGCTGCAAAATGGTGTCCCCATTTCCTTGTGCCCCTGCGAACTTAAGACATCCATTCTGGTTTGTGCCTACAAATGTTTTGGAATTTACAAGGAGAAAAGCCAGCTATTTTTTGTAGCGCCAACTGACTCTACTTTTGCAGCTGCCTCATGAATAGGGTGAGTTATCATTAGTAGCAGGAGGAGGTCATGTGAGAATCAGCCTGGCTGGATTCAAATCATGTCTCCAACATGACTCACTGGGTGAACTGGGAAAGATTCCATAACTTCCTCGGTCTTTGGTCTCATCATCTTCAAAATGGGGTTTATACTAATAACATTTTACAAGGTTGGTGGGAAGACTAAATGAGATAATACATGTAAAGTTTTTGGAAGTCACTCAATAAATGCTGGAGTAGATGCTTATCATACTGTCATTATTGTTATAAATTCTCAGCTCTTATTACCATCTCTCTTGCCTGAAGCAAGGTATATATCCACTGGCTCTCTGGTGGCTTGGGTTTATTCCCCCATTTCTCTAAGGTACCCTCAGCAATTGTCTCTAATGCATCATCACCCTATTTCAGAGTGCAGTGAAGAGAAAAGAACTGATAGCAAGCTCATAAAATCTCCCACAAAGACCTTCTTCCATGGCTCTTTGTGCAAACACAATCTCCAACGTATGCCACAGATGCCTAAGAGATGAAGTTGGAAAATTAGTCCCAACACAGAATCATAGTGCAATAAAGAAATAGGCACAAAACTCTGGAAAAACTTACATAGATAGAAAAGCTCATGGAACAACTGGATGGCTCAGTTGGTTAAGTGTCTGCCTTTGGCTCTGGTCAGGATCCCAGGGTCCTGGGATCCAGCCCCACATCAGGCTTCCTGCTCAGTGGGGAGTCTGCTTCTCCCTCCCCCTCTGCCCCTGCCGGTGCTCTCTCTCTCTCTCTCTCTCTCTCTGTCAAATAAATAAATAAAATCTTAAAAAAAAGAAAAGAAAAGAAAAGAAAAGCTCATTATTTTGTCATTGGGCAAATTTGGATTACAGCCAGAAATAAATGATCGTGATGTAAGGGAGAGGAATGTAATATTGAATACCAAGTATCTGCCGTAGCCCCTAGAGCTATAGATTGTATTTAGGTGGTGCCTTCTGTCATTCAACGTAAAACAAAGAACAGTCTCCCAGCAGTACCACATGAGGGGGAAAGTGACTGTGACCTGAAGCTATGACCCCAAAGGGAATTGAATTAAAGGAATAATGATACTAGAGTCCTCAGTCCTTCTGAAAAGTCATAGAGAAATAGTTTTAAAAATGGGATATGAAATATTACATGGAAACCTAATGAAGCAATATAAATAAAGGACCAATTTATTATAATAAGGTATTACATTATTGTCTTCACTGTTTAAGATCTTTAAAATGTCAATACTTGACAACATCTCAGTAAAATAATACAAGTTTGCTCTTTTCACAAGACAGTAATGAGGACAATGATGATGAAAATTAATGATGATGTAGGAGCTGTCATGTTCAAGCAGACTCCTTTGGAGAATAAACAATGTTTAATCCATAATAACAACCCCAGAGTATATTTCTGTCCAGAGTGGCAGAGAAGCCTCCAGCTTTCCCAGCAATATCACCTGCAATATCCAACAATATCAGGAGATTCTGACTTGTGTGCAAAAATCTCATTTTTGTGATGTCCACATTGCTAATAAAGCCTGAACCAGATGCATCACCTTGAGATCAGAGGATTCCACAACTGTTCACCCAAATCTTACTTGCTCCAAAACTTGCTACCACTGCTACTGTCACCACCAAAGACAAAATTTGATTTCCCTGTCTGCTGACTTTGCCTGTCATAAGAGATGGCCATTTGTTCTGATGCACCAGGATGATCCATTTCCACCTAGAAGCCCATAGTGTCTTGCACAGGTATGAAGGTTGACCAGCTGCCCAGCCTTCTTTTACCATAGATGTGAATGTCTTTTGGAGTCCTCCAACCACTCATCTTGGTGTCAGTATTACTCTGGATACTTAGGTATATTTTAGTAATTATAAACCTCAAAGAGAAGGGAGTTATGTTTATCACTCTGCTTGCACAGAGAGAAGAAAAAGAAGTCACTTGCCCCAAGAATATTCAAAGCCATCCAAGCAAACTCCATTTGGTTTCAAACCTGGAAATAATCCTCTGTGGCTGGATACTCCACCTCCTAAGATCAAGGCTGAATCCTAGGAGTCATCCTTCCTTTTCCATGAAAGGTAGCATATGTTGGCATCTAAGTGAGGTTTTTTTTTTTTTTTTTAAACTTTTTTTTTTTTTTTTTAAGGCAGTTTCAGGTTCATAGCAAAATTAACAGGAAGGTACATAGATTTCCCATATACCATCTGCCCCCAAACATGCCTGGCCTCCCTGTTATCAACGTTCACCACCAGAGTGATATATTTGTTACAATTAATGAACCTATGTTGACACACCATATTTACCCAAAGTCTGTGGTTTCACATGACAGTTCATTCCTGGTATTGTAATTCTGTGTGTTTCTGGCAAATGTAGAATGACATGTATCGATCATCATGATATCATACAGAGCATTTTCACTGCCCTAAAAATCCTCTGTGCTCTGCCTATTTACCTCTCTTCTCCCCCCAACTCCTGACAACCACTGATTCTTTTCCTGTCTCCATAGTTTTGCTTTTTTAAAATGCCATACAATTGGAATCCTAGAGCATGGAACCTTTTCCACTTGGCTTATTTCACTTAATAATATTCACTTAAGGTTGTTCCATGTCTTTTCATGGCTTGACAGATTATTTCTTTTTAGTGCTGGATAATATTCAATTGTCTGGATATACCACATTTCATTTATCCATTCATCTACTGGAAGACATCCTTGTTGCTTCCAAGTTTTGTCAATTATAAATAAAGCTGCTAAAACCATCCAAAACATGGAGGTTTTTGTGTAGACATGAATTCTCAACCTCTTTGGGTAAATACCAAGAAGCACAATTGTTAGATCACATGGTTAGAGTATACTTAGTTTTGTAAGAAACCATCAAACTGGAGCACCTGGGTGGCTTTGGCTCAGATAATGATTCAGGGTCCTGGGTTTGAGCCTTCCATTGGGCTCCCTGCTCAGTGGGGCATCTTCTTGTCCCTCTTCTTCACCCCCAACTTGTGCTCTCTCTCACCCACTCTCTCAAGTAAATAAATAAAAATCTTAAAAAAGAAAAGAAAGGAAAAGAAAAGGAAAGAAAAGAAAAGAAACCATCAAACTGTCTTTCAAAGCAGCTGTACCATTTTGTCTTTGTACTAGCAATGAATGAAGAGCTCCTGTTGATCCACATCCTTAGCATTATTTACTGTTGTTAGTTTTCTGGATTTTGGCCATTCTAAAATGGTATGTAGTGGTATCTCATTGTTGTTTTAATTTGCATTTCCTTGATAACATATGATGTAGATCATCTTTTCATTCATTTATTTACCATCTGTGTATCTTCTTTGGTAAGGTGTCTATTAAGGTCTTTGGCTCATTTTTTAATTAATTGTTTATTTTCTTATGCTGAATTTTAAGAGTTCTTTGTATATTCTAAATAATGGTCCCTTATCAGGTATGTCTTTTCCTAATATTTTCTCGCAGTCTGTGGCTTGTCTTCTCATTCTCTTGACATTGTCTTTCCCAGAGGAGTTTTTAAATTTTGATGAAGCCTAGCTTATTAAGTATTTCCTTCATTGATTGTGCCTTTCACATTGTCTCTAAAAATTCATTTCCATGTCCAAGGTTGTCTAGGTTTTGTCCTATGATACCTTGAGGAGTTTTGCCGTATTGCATTTTACATTCAGGTCTATGATCCATTTTGAGGAAATTTCTGTGAAGTGTGTAAGGTCTATGTGGGTTTCCAGTTTTCCAACAGCATTTGTTGAAAAGATTATTTCTACTCCACATCATTATCTCTGTTCCTTTGTCAAAGACTAGTTGACCATATTTATGTAGGTCTATATTTGGGCCCTCTATTCTGTTTCATTGATCTATTAGTCTATTCTTTCTTCTGTACCGCACTGTCCCGATTACTGTAGCTTTTTAGTTTAGTCTTGAAGTCAAGTATTGTTAGTCCTCCAACTTTGTTCTTCAATATTGAGTTGGCTGTTCTGAGTCTTTTGCCTTTCTGTATTGATTTTAGAATTAGTTTGTTGCTATCTACAAAATAAATTGTTGGAATTTGAATTGAGATTGCAGTAATCTACAGATCAAATGAGAGAACTGACAGCTTGACAATATTGAAATCTATTCATGAACATGCAATTTATCTCTATTTATTTAGTTCTTCCTTGATTTCACTCATCCGAATTTTGTAGTTTTCCTCATGTTGATCTTATACATATTTTGTTAGATTTATACCTAAGTATCTCATTTTGGGGTGCTAATATAAATACTTTCATGCTTTTAATTTCAAATCAAATTTATTTTCATTGCTGGCATATGGCAAAGAAAATGACTTTTGTATATTAACCTTATATCCTGCAACCTTGCTATAATCATTTATTAGTTCTTCAATTCTGTTGTATTTTATATATAGACAATCATGCCATCTACAAACAAAGATAGTTCTATTTCTTACTTCCCAATATGTATTTTTTTATTTCCTTTTTTTTTTTCTTCTGGTCTCACTGTATTAGTTAGAACTTCTAGTATTATTTTAAAAAGGGATGGAGGGGTGCCTGGGTGGCTCAGTGGGTTAAAGCCTCTGCCTTCAGCTCGGGTCGTGATCTCAGAATCCTGGAATCCAGCCCCCACATCGGGCTCTCTGCTCAGCAGGGAGCCTGCTTCCTCCTCTCTCTCTCTGCCTGCCTCTCTGCCTACTTGTAATCTCTGTCTGTCAAATAAATAAATAAAATCTTAAAAAAAAGAATAAAAAAAATAAAAAGGTGTGGAAAGAAGGGACATCTTTGCATTTTAGCTGCTCTTAGCAGGAAAGCTTTAAGTTTCTCACCATTAAGTATGATGTAGTTGTAGGATTTTGGAGGGAAGGGAGTTGGTAGATATTCTTTACCAAGTTGAGGAAGTTCCCCCATATTTCAAGCTTTCTGAAAGTTTTAATCATTAATTAGTATTGGTTTTTGTCAAATGTTTTTTTCTGCATATGTTGAGATAATCCTGTGATTTTTCTTTTTTAGCCTCTTGATGTGATGGATTGTATTAATTGGTTTTCTTTTTTTTTTAAGATTTTATTTATTTGACAGAGAGAGAGAGATCACAAGTAGGCAGAGAGTCAGGCAGAGAGAGGTGGGGAAGTAGGCTCCCTGCTGAGCAGAAAGCCCGATGGATCCCAGGACCCTGAGATCATGACCCGAGCCGAAGGTAGAGGCTTTAACCCACTGAGCCACCCAGGTACCCCCATTAATTGATTTTCAAACGTTGAACCAAATTTTCATATCTGTGATAAATCCCACTTGATTATGGTGAATAATTCTTTCTTTAATATTGTTGGATTTAATTCAACTGAGTAATCAGCCTATTTCTTGCTTATAGAATATTAGAAGTCCAAGAGCCTTCCTTTATTTCATACTCTCTGTCCCTTTAACTCAAAACTAGAAGTGATAAAAAAATTTCCTAAGAACTCTGTGGTGAGTCTCCCCCATGAATATTCACTCCATTAGGCTAGAAAGTCCTCCCCAGATTTTTCCTGGATAATACTGTCTCTATCTCTGGCTTCTGCTGAGTGGCTGAGGAATACAAGAGTCATATCTGTAATTTCTTCATAGAGCCTTTTGTGTGACTGAATATTCTGACTTTCTGATCCTCCTGAGGCATTAGCAAAAAGGCTGTCTGTCCAGCTATACCCTTAGTCTTCTCTCCAAAGCCTGCTTTTCTAACACCGAAGCCCCTAGTTTAGCATCATTTGTAATAAGGATAGGCTGAGAATTTCCAAAATCATCAAGCCCTGGTTTCTTTCACTAGCAGAATTGTCAACATCCATATTTCTATTCGCGTTCCATCCAAGGCAATCTAGACTCTTTTTATCATGCTGTTTTTATCAAACTTCTTGCAGCTCTTGCCCATTGCCTGATTCCCAAGCCACATTCACATTTTTGGGAATTTGTTACAGTAGTACCACACTTTCAAGTACAGAAACCTATATTGGTTTCCTACAGCTGTTGTATAGATTAACACAAAATGCCTTAAAACAATGAAAATTTATTATCATATATTTTTAGATGTCAGAAGTCTGAAGTGAGTCTCACTGCAGTAAAATCAAGGTGTCATTAAGGCTGTGTTCCTTTCTAGAAGTTCTAGAAGAAAACCAGTTTTCTTGCCTTTTCCAGCTTCTGGAGGCTGTCTGCATCCCTTGGTTCATGGTCCCCTTCCACCTTCAAAGCTAGCAATGACCAGCCATGTCTTTCTCATATTGTAACACTTGGACTGTGACTCTTGTCTCCTCTTCCCCATTTAAGGTCCTTTGAGACTACATTGGGCCCATCCAGATAATCCAGAATGATCTCCTTATTTCAAACTTATCTCATTAGCAAGATTAATTCTATCTGAAACATTAATTCCCCTATACACATTCACAGGTTCCAGGAATTAGGATGTGGACATCTTTGGGGGCCTTTATTCTACCCACCACACTTATACTATCTCACTTAATCCTCACAACAATCCTGTGAGATGACTGCAATTTATTACCTTCATATTGCTGATAAGAAAAAGGATCAAGGAGATTGAGTCACATATCCAAAGCTAGTAGGTGTGGAGTTTATCACACAACTATAGTTCTATGAGTGTGTACATATCCCTCTCTCAGATAAAACTAAGGTCTATTGCAAGCACTATGTTTCAGACTTTTCTGACATACCTCTAAATATTCATGTCAGTCATGGATATTATCAAAGTTTCTGTTGGTGTTTGGGTTTATGAGGAGACCTAAGAATTTACATAGTTGCTACAGCATTCCAAGTAACTGGTTCTCATAGGAATAAGTGGTGCAATGAGTAGATGAGATGGGCCTCAGCTGCTAGAAGATTCTATTATCATTGGAAAAACTAAATAAATGGACAATTTGAATGCTCAGATGGGAGGAGATAAAAACAGATTAGTCAAAAACAAATTGGCTGAAGCAGCTATTTGGTTAAAAAATGAATCTTGGGAGTCACTGTTTTTCTGGTACTTCTGGTACAATGTGGGAGAAGTTCTGGCAAAATTTTATGTGTTACTTAAACAATTTCTCAGTTTCCCTTACTTTTTTTTCTTTTCAAAAATTTCTCACTTTTTTTCTGTATCTACTGAACACGTATTCTTCTTAGTAAATCTATTATAGATTCTTTACTAAATTATATGCTATGTGTTATATATATTATACTTGTATATTATGTGTTGTATATATCATGCTTGTATTATATGCTATTCTCAATAGAATCATACTGTAAAAACTACTTTGTAAACTGATTTTTAAACCTAACAAAGATCATGAAATTTCATGCCAAGGTATATATTTCTGAAATATTCTTTTTAATGGCCACATAGTACTCCACCATATAGACATTCCGTTACTTTGTTTAACCAATTTCCTATTGTGAATTTATGTTGTCTCTACCTTTTAGAAAATAATGAAGAACAGAAATAATTGCTGGGAAATGCATTAGCGACAAAATATGGAAACAATTTAAAAATCTAAAAATGTATAAAATTGCTTTAAAAAGCACAAAATGCTGCTCTTGAAGATGCAATGTTCACAAAACCTCAACCATAATAAATCAATGTCGCCAACAGGTAAGGGAAAAATCAATTTACAACTTCGAGTATTTATTCTTTGACCTATTCTTTTTACCAGTTGCTATCTAGATCATTTTCCCAAATTAAATTGTTTTAACTAAATAATTTAACCTGAGCCTGGTTCAGTGAGGAGACTATTTGGTTATTCAATCCATCACATGGTTTTTTGTCAAAGTTAAAATTACTACTGAGAAATGTGCCTCTAATAAAAAGGGAAAATTTTTTCTGCTCACTCGAGACAGAAAATGAAAGAGCTAAGTGTGATGGCATTGAGAGGAGGTAAAGAGAAAGCAAGGGATTAGTTAAATCAAAGAAACAAATATCATTATTGTTCGGAAAATGCCAAGATCATTTAATCTGAAATAAGAAAATGGGACTGGCAGTCATACCTCAGGTTTATTTCACATCTTCAGTTCTATACCGAAGTCATTCACATTAGCTACAAATACTTGCAAAAATAACACTGCCCTAATCCACATTATGAATTGATCTCCCTGCATTATTTGTCCTGAAATTCTGAGTAGATGTTTTATGTTTCTCTGTTAAAATCCTCCATATTATGGAGTTACAGGATTAATGCCTGAAGTGTCAACTGTGATAATCAATGGGTTAAAATTATTTCTAAATTATTCACTGACTGCCTCTCTTGTTGCAACACTAGTTTAGTTAAAATGTGTCCAACTAGCTAATGTCCCCTTGAGACCCTATTAAAAACATCAATACTTTATCAAGATGTGACACTACATCATCAAAACCTTTTTGAAAAGTAATTATTTTCTCTAAATGTCAATGATCAAATTCTTTCAAAATGATAAATTCGGGCTTTCTGTATTATTCTAAATGCAGATTACCTACAGCAATTTAATTTAATTCAGTTTAGTGTCCAATAAAAATGAACTTGGCCAGACCAAAAATTCTTTGCTTCATTCAAAAGAAATAATTGGCTTTTTTCATTCTTATATATAAACCATATTTTTTCATTCAATAATTATGGTAGTTATCACATACTGGGCACTAGGGCTGTGAAATGAAGAGAGTAAAGAAAGAAAGAAAGAAATTTTGCATCAAGCCCAATGCCTCCAGGACTGAAAACAGTGCCTAAGAACAGTAGGTTCTGGATAAATACCAGACAAATAGGAGATAAAGAGTAAAGGGGGAGGGAAAGGAGGAGAGAAGGAAGGAAGGACGAGGTCCCCCCACCGCCTTAATAACTTTCAAATTTCTGTGTGGAGTAATAGAAAAGCCCTCGGCTGGGAGGCAGGCACCTGGGTCTCCATAGTCTGCTACCAACCACCCAGAATCTGGGCGTTATTTCTCCTCCCTGGGCCTTCATTTCCAGAAATGAATGCTCCATTTCAGTTTGAAGTTCTAGAATGCTATCAACAGCACTTGATCCATAAAAGTGGTTCTATGTTTTTCTTAATGCCTTTTGGACCCAAACAGTCACCCTATGGCAGAAGTTCAGCTCAACCTGCTCTCCTTTCTGCTCTTCACTAAGAAACATCTGACCTAAAGATAATCATCTTCTCCTTCCAGTCCCAACCCATATCCAAGGATAAATGCTGTTTTGTCCTTTTGGCTACATCTTGGCCTCTCTCTTTCCTCTTTAGTGACAGGGAAAGTAGCCAGTTCAACTTTGCCCAGGAAGAGAACCTAGTGCATGCACCTCAAAATCAAAGAGACCAGCCAGAAATGCAGCTCTTCCCATAAAGGGGAGTGTGCTCAAGGGGCTCGGCTGGGTTGGACCCACAATAACATCCTTCGGGGCCACCCGTAAATCTGAGGTGAGTCTCGGGGAAATGAGTTTGGATCTTAGGACACAGAAGGAAATCAAATCTCCTGGTCTGTCCTGCTGTGGTAACAAGCTCTGAGGTTGCTAATGCTGCTTTCCTGTCTCTGTTTGCCTTCTTTCTTCTGGGCTCCCATTAAAAACCTCTTGTACGATAATTACTACTTTTTTTTTCTTCAAAATGTCATGGAGGCTATTTAGCCAATAGATCACCGCATGCAAGGCAACAACTTCTCTTTTAAATATTGCATTAATCATTTAAATGTCAAAAGATGTGAATTATTACCTTGGCAACAAAATGGTTTTTCCTCTTGGCTCTTTTTATTCCTTCTCTTATTATTACAGAAAAGCCAAACTAATACTTCACAATGGACACTTATGTCATGACTTCAGGGTCTAAATAATATTACTTTGTTTCCACCTGTCATTGAACGTGCATCCTGTGCTGCTGTGGAAGCACTGGAGAGACATTCCTCCCCAGCCATGCCCATCACAGACATGGCCCACCCTGTTATGCACAATAGCTAAGATTCTGAGGATGGTTCACAGCTGAGGAGAGGGAATGAAACGAGTCCAGGATGATGTGTTCAAGCCCTAGATCTGGTCTAGCTCTGTCATAGACCAGCTGAACAAGCTAGGGAAAGTCCACTGTCCCCTCTGAATTCCTCTCTAATGTGAGGGAGTTATAAAGATCATCTCTAAGCTCTGAAACTCTGTTGCCATCAGACTCTTTACTGTCCAAAGTATTTTAGAAGGCATATAGAGTAGCCATGGCAAAAAGCATACACTGTAAACTCTGGTCAACAAAGAACATGATGACTCATAATATATGAGAACAGTGCTTGGTATTGGGATATATGGAACTCCCTTTCTGATATGAGGCTGGTGATGCAGTAACTGCTCAGTACTTTGAAGCAGGACATCTTTATCTCAAATCACGGGTCTGTCATTTATGATCACTTCAGGTAAATTATTTAAATCATCTAGCCTCAATTCCCTCACTTATAAGACAACCGTGCATGTGTATATTATGAAGGGATAGAGTGTCAATTTGAGAAACACTCACCCTATTACGTGTCTGACTGGTCTTGTCATGGTACTGTAATTATATGAGCCTGAGTCTGTGCCTCTATGACTGAGTTTCTGCATCATGGAAATGTCTGTGGCATTCTTTGTCTTTGTTTCCTTGAGTAAGTGAATAGGTTTATCACAGCCGTGTGGTTGAGGACTGGTAAACTTGGATGTGATTTCCACCTTAACTGCCTTACAGAGCTGCTGTGAGGATAAAATAAGATGATAAGCATGAACAATTGCCACATTTATATGGCATTTTATAACTTATAAATGGCTTACCCACATGACATCTGTTTTTGACATTCTAAAAGCCGACTGAGGTGTTTTATTAATTTTGTTGATACCACTGTATAGATAAGGGGATTTAGAATGTAACTGTTTAACTTGAAGTAACTCAGTTAAGGGGGGAGGTATTCTGAACATAGATCTTTATCATGGCCCATATTTTATTAATGTTTTTTCCCATTATATACCCACCTCCTTGTGAAAAAGTCATAAGGTCCATTGTGAAGCACATTACCAATGTAAGACGTTGTTGATATTAAGGAAATCTCTGGAAGGCAGACTATGTAATTTCCTAGATGATTTCTTGGCTAGGCTTTCCTAAGTAATTACATTATTTTTACTTCTTTCTCATTGAAAGGCAGTCAAAGTTGATGGCAAAGTCAGGGAGGAGTCATGGTTTTGGATGAAAACTGGTAAAAGAATTTGTCTGAAAGACCCACACTGCGTATTCTTTCGTTGAAATTGTTATAATGTCTGCTTAATGCTTTTAGTGTAAGGAGCCTGCTCCTGATCTATGACCAACGCTTTCTCCAGCAGATATTGCAATGGCCTCATCTTTCCTGTACTGAGATACCCTGACTGAGCCATCAGTAGAATGGAGCATGAGCCAAGAACTGCTCCTCCAGGATGAAGGGTGAATTTTCACTGAGCCAATGTCTCTTTCTTATCCACCTTAGTCATGTGCTCTAAGTTACCTTATCTGTCAAAGAGTATAGCAGCTGCCTTGCAGGAGTAGTATGAGTATTTATAAAATAGCATGTGCAAAGTGGTTTACACGATAAAGGATAGTTATTTTAAAAGAGAGATTGCTATAAGGAAATCATAGCCAACATTTTTGTCTTTTAGCAAAGAAATCCTATCGAATGACCAAGCAGCCAACCAAAGTCACTTCCATCTTACATTCTGACAATCATTTCTCAAATATGTATGGGGGGTGAGTTAATTAATTAAACAATTTCATTGATAAATATTTTTAAATCAAAGGGACCTATCTTTGAAATTTTATAAGCTTTGTATAGTTGTTAACTCCTCTCTTTCAAATAATGAAGAAATTAATTTGTTATTACTTGGCATTAAAGATGCCTTTGTAGATGCCATTTCTGCATGAGAAGCTGGCTTTAGGTCAGTGCTGAAGAATAATTCAATTCATAGGTCTTTTCTTGGGACCTTGAGAAAAGAAAGGTCCCGAGGCAAGAAGCTAACATGTGGTTATTATTGTTATTAAATTCCATTTATTCAGCACATAGTATATGCCAGGTTCTGTACTAAATGTTTTACACACATCATTAATTCATTTATTTATTGAGCACCTAGCATGTGCCAGGAGCTATAGTAAATAAATTGTTGAGAAGCCAGGATTCTGACCTCTGCATAATAACATGCCAGATTTTTTTTTTTAAATCATGAATTTTGTTTTTTCTGGGACTTATGCTCCTCCTCATCTGTATATTGAGAATAATAAAAACTATTTTTCTTCCCAGGACTGTTATAAAGATCAAAAGACATAATAGACATGAAACCCTGTGAATAATTAAAAAGGTTTCAAAAATATAAACGTTAAAAAGACCACAGAAATGTTTGGTTAACAAATGTTTTTGCTTTGTTCATTTATTTGTTTTACTACATTCTGAAATACCTTTTATATTAGCTAGGATTTTATTAGACTGCCTTCCAGAGAAAAGCCAAGCAAATGTGGTTTAGCTGGAAAACACTTATTATTGCCAGATAACAAAACATAAGGGGGAGGAGGTACAAAGACCAACAATGCTGTTAAGAACCCAGGGTAAGTCTATCTTCCTGCCACACTAAACCTAGAACTGGGGTTTCTTCTTTCTGGTCCTACAATGGCTGCTTGACCTCCATGATAGTGTCTACATTCCAGGCAGACTTCCTCATGAAGTTGTGTCAAGTAATTCAGGAAAAGTTCCTTATAGCTATATTTGGAATACAAGATACAAATTATATCTTATCCCACAGATAAATGGTCAACTTGTTAATACATGAATAAAAAGGAATGAGATCGCTTTTGTGAGAAGAATAGATCACCCTTTTGGAGTTGTTGTAAAGAAAGAAACAACCCCATACGTTTTTTGCAGACTCAAATTTCAAAAAGGAAATTAGATGGGTATGTGCCTGAAAACTTTCTCTAGAAGTCAAATTTTCTCAGGGAAACAGAGGGAAGCTGGAGGTTTGGAAAAATATGCATCACTCATACTATCAGAACAGGAGCAGAGGGGGAATAAAAAAAACAAAGGACAAGTAGATTAAACTGAAATAAGAACACCATGTCTGTAAGGAATGTATGTTAATTAAGGTTCCCCAGAGAAACAAAACCAATAAGAACCTGGGAGAGAATTAATGTGTTAGCTTGAGACAAAAGTCCATCACGTAGCAGAATTCCCTCTTCATCCAGAGAGGTCAGGGTTTTTTTGTCTGTCTGTCTGTTTGTTTGTTTCTTAAGCCCTTCAACTGATTGGATGAGGCCCACACATTATGATGGATAATCTGCTTTACTCAAGTCTACTGACTTAAATATTAATATCATCTAATAACCTTCTCAGCAATATCCAGATGTGTTTAACCAAATATCTGGGTATCCATAGCCTCATCAAGCTGACACAGAAGATTAACTATCACAGGGACTATTGAGATCTTAGAAAACAAGCCAGGCAGATATGAATTTCAGGTTATAATTTTACCACAGTGTCAACATTTCGGAAATTATTGGGAGGTATCCTCCAAAAACTCAGAGAACCCATATTAAAAAATAAACAATCCCTTGAATTTTGAGATAGCTATATCTAGTGGTTATAGAAAATTTGGACAGAGTTGAAAGGGTAAAAACAGCATGATAACAAAATACTCAAAGATTATTATAAACAAAATAATGGCTCCCAATGAATCATGCATTTTTTTGTTCATTCTCATTTGCTATGTCACTTTGCTCTGCCTCCCATCCAGACAGGAAGCCCATTTCCCCACTCCTCAAATCTGGGATTCTCTATTGATTTTTTTTTTTTTTTACCAATAGAACATGGCAGAACTGATGCCATGCAACTTTCAGAGCTTGTACCTCCTGCTTTTATCCTCTTAACACTACTTTGAGGTCATTGTGCTGGAAGAAATGAAGGCAGGTGAAAAGAAAGGTCCTTCTGTCCCAGCTGTGGCAGCTAAGTCCAGCTTCCACAGGTCTTCCAGCTACACTGTCTCATGAGTGAGTCCAGACAAAATTAGTCAAGAACAGTCTGACCAACCTAAAGAATTATTAAAAAAAAAAAAAAAGCAACAAGGCATTTTTGCTTTAAGCCATTAAATTTTGAAGTGGCTCATTGTACAATGATAGAAAACTAAAACATAATTGCAATTCATTTTCTTCATGGCTGCCTGGTACTTCATTGAATAACCTCAATTTTGAAAATCCATTCCTTTCTTGATAAACATTTGGATTGTTCCCAGGTCATTCTTTCTTGATTAAAAAATGAAACTTATAAATATTTATATACATTTATATAAGCAGTTACACAAATCTAAGAATTTCTCTGGAATATACCCATAGGTGTAGAATTACTGTTGTGGGTGTGAGCATTTTCAATGTAATTCTCAAAGCAGTTATCAACCATGCAGCAGTGGCATAGATAAAACATAAAAGAAAAGGTTTATAAATATGCTAATTAAAATCAAGAAATTTTTCATTAAAGGAAAAGACAAGCAACAAGTTGGAAAGAAGTATCTGCCTACATTTTATTAACAAAAACTTAGTATACTTAACACATAAAGAATTATGAATTAATGGGAAAGTACAAAAAACTTATTAGGAAAAAATATGGACAAACATATCACAGAAGAGAAAATAAAATAAAAATATAATAATAAAATAAGTAAAATAATAAAATAATATGATAATAATAAATAATAAAATAATAAAAAATTTAAAAAGAAAAAATAAAATGGCCCATAAACATATAAAGTGACTCCTAGTTCATTAGTAAGTAGGGAAATTCATTTCTTAGTGAACCCAAGACATTTCTTTACCATTTTAAAGGCTGTAGGCCATATTAGTAAAAAAATATTAGATTATGTCTCATAATTATCTACATAATAATTTGAACACTTGAACATCCAAAACAAGCAAATCTGGAATTGAAATGGTGACAGAAAAATACATATGTCCTCCAAACATTTTCTTTTAATGAATACTTATTGTATGGGACAGGTGGAGTAGAAGGCTTAAGGAATTATATCTTCATATGAAGACATTTAAAGGCTAAAAAGAGAAAATAGTTGATTTAATATTAACTGGCCATCAAGTATCTTAATTCCAGTTTTGTTGATATGACAGCATATTCTTATATTTAGCTGTACACTATAAACTTTTGTAGACATACATATTGATGGTAAAGGTGAAAATAAGCTCAGAGAGCCAAAAAAAAAAAAAAAAAAAAAAAAGAAGAAGAAGAAAAAGAAAAGAAAAATGCATTATGTTGAGGAAGGTGCAGGGAGTACCACTAATTCTGCTGGTAAGAATGCAAATTAATACCACATTTCTAGAGATGGATTTGGCAATATATATCAAAAGCTTTTAAAATGTGTGTACTTTTTGAGTCAAGAATTTCATCTCTGGGAATTACCAGCAAGGATATTTGTATGAAAGTGTTGATTGTTGCATGCCTTGACCATCCATATTTCTAAACGATCTGTCTCACCTGTAGTCCTTCCTGAGTGGCAAGGCCAGTTTTGGGGGGGGGGTTTGGTTTTGTTTTTTTTATTAATCATTTTTTAAATTTATTTTCAGCATAACTGTATTCATTGTTTTTTGTACCACATCCAGTGCTCCATGCAATCCGTGCCCGCTCTAATACCCGCCACCTGGTACCCCCAACCTCCCACCTCCCCACCTCTTCAAACCCTTCAGATTGTTTTTAGAGTCCATAGTCTCTCATTGTTCACCTCCCCTTCCAATTTCCCCCAACTCCCTTCTCCTAACTCCCCATGTCCTCCATGCTATTTGTTATGCTCCACAAATAAGTGAAAGCAAGGCCAGTTTTTATACCAGACAAACCAGACGTCACCCTGCTACTGTTGAATGGAATGAGCCAAGAGCTGAGTCATCACAAGGATAAATAATCCATAGATTCTGGGCAGAGATCTGACTGATCAGGCATAAAATGATAGACAAGGACAATAAGAAACCAAGAAAGTGTAGCTGTTGGTTACAGGGACAGGAGCCAAAAATATTGATGAAGTGTCACTATGAGGTATATATAAGGACAGAGAAAGTCACCACATAACAGAGATGACAATCACCAGGAAATAGAGAAAGGTGCTCATAAAAGAAAGTGAGAGAAAGAGAATAAAAAGATGTACAGAGAGAAGCAGCCATTCTAGGGCTACCTTACACAGCAGTGGCTTTCTAGGTGCAGCTCCAGTCCACATATATATATCATGACAATAAAACACCTTTTCATGGAGGACCAAAAAAAAAAAAAAGAAAAACCAGTCAAGCAAGACTGTTTTTTAAACTCAAAAAAAGGTTCTCACTAAATAGCCCTAAAATGAAATAATGTGTAAGGACATAAAATTGTAATGCTTAGACATATTAATTAAACTGTGGTTCGTGATGATGATATCATCTGTCTCCTCTCTGTGATATATGGTCTGCACCCTTGGGACAATTTAATTCTGGAGAAGCAGATGTGTAGGAAGCTCTTTTGCCTACAGGATCAAGCTTCGTTTTCCAGTCTATTCCCATCACCAATATATACCATTTTGAGCCCACCCAAAATAAGTTTATAAAATTGAAAGAAGTACATTACAGAGCAGTATATCTAAATATTTGCATTCCTTCCTTGATATTTACATATACATATATACATATACATTTGCATAGTATGTGATAAAAACAGACATATAATGAAGGATGTACACCAAAGTATTGACTGTGACCATCTTATTTATTTCTTCCTTCCTTCCTTCCTTCCTTCCTTCCTTCCTTCCTTCCTTCCTTTTCTTTCCTTCCTTCCTTCCTTTCTTCCTTCCTTCCTTTCTTTCTCTCTGCCTTCATAATCTTTCCACAGTGAAATGGATAATTTTAGAAACAAAGACTTACTTTAATGTGAGATAGTGACTGTTGAGACCACTGGATATCATCATACCCAGTTGTCTCTTCCATGAAGTGGCCAATTCCATGGGGACAGTTTGAAGATGGGGATTCACAGTTAAATATTTTGTACTTACTCTCATAAATGATTGCTACTCATCAGAAATATGAGGTAAGGGTCAGCCTTGCAGATGGACATTGGGAAGACTTTGATAGTTTTAACTGAGCTGTCTAAGCCATTTCAGGACCACCTGGTTGGATCTCCTGGACTGTTCTATTCACAAGTGCTCTGCTTTGCTCATGGGATTTAGAAAGAAATGCCACAGACTGTTATGAGCAAAATGAGTTATTGAGGTATTCAACATAAAAAAAATTGTTTTAATGAGAAAAACATTAGTGGTTGCATTTGCTTATTTCTGTAATAATGTTTTGAATTAAAATCTCTAATAAACTTATCATTACAGTTTTTGATTGCTCGATGCAACTTTATTATTACAGACTATTTAGTAATGGCTTCAGAATAGATTCTTTTTGCAATCTTCAGCAAATAGGATTTTAATAATCAAGAAATTGTTACTTTTACACCATGTTAATCATTAAATTGAGCCAGGAAATAGCAGAGTTGAATCAGATGAAAATATGAAATCTTTACCAGGAGGCTGGTTAAAACCATTTGATTGTTTGTGGTTTACCTATGAGTTAACTCATTATGAAAAGATAATAAATGATTCAATCTGTTAGAGATTCAGTTAAGTGCTCTTTAGTTTTCATAACCACAGACCTCCTGCCATCACTCCATTCTCAATTCTCATTCTCTATTGCATATTGATACCACTGGAGGGTAAACTATGATTATCTGAAAAAGCGAAATAGTGTGAATCCTACCATAGATTTATGACATATCTGTACTATAACTTTCATCCACTCTATATCATTTACTCAACATCTATTCAGTGATATAAAACAGTGGATCCCCTGAATCTCCAGACACACCTAGTCCCCTATCCTCAGCACCCTTCAGACACTCGGGAGCGCTCTCTGCACTTATCTTGTGGTGTTGCAATGATACCTTTACATGGACACTTCTTCACAAAATGATGGATTCCTTATAGTTCAGGACAATGTTGAATTCATTATAAAGGAATGGGACAAAAGATATTATTTAAAGACAAAGCTGACGGTACCTCTACCCATTAAGAAAAATGTTATAGTTATATTAGACGAAAAGGACTTTTGATTTTTGTAGGAGAGAGAAAAGACAAGACTGAAATTGCAACACCTCTTCCAGCTCTTTTGTGTTGCTACACAGTAGGAGCTAGAGCATACATCTCATTGTTTAGCAGAAAGTTGTAAGTATATCTCCACATATTCAAATGTGTACTCAAAGCCGAACAATGGAAAGTAGGTTGCTCAACTTAATTCAGTGAGAAGAATTAAGTTTTGGAGGGGAGGGACACCTGGGTGGCTCAGTTGTTAAGTGTCTGCCTTTGGCTCAGAGCATGATCCTAGGGTCCTGGAATTGAGTCCGCATTGGGCTCCCCGCTCAGCAGGAAGCCTGCTTCTCCTTCTTCCACTACCCCTGCTTGTGCTCTCTCTCTCTCTCACTGTCTCTCTCTCTATCAAATAAATAAATGAAATCTTTTAAAAAAATTTTTTGGAGGAGAGTTTAAGGATGGGGATACTTCCTACTAAACTGAAAACCTGAGAGTGTAGAGAATGGCCCTCAACATATCCATGGTGAAAGAGCAGCTTTTTACTGTTTATTTGTTTGTTTTAAGGGGGGCTATAATGTTCGATCATCACTGATCAATTATTTGTAAATGATTGCTCTCAATTTCTCTACTTATCTCATGGTGTACTGATAACAGACCACACTTGAAGTAACATTGTCTAGAGGCTGGTAGGCTAAAGAAAAAGAATGTCTAATCCTGGGTTTTAAGTTGTCATTGCTAATAAATATGCCCCCTTTCTGTCACCAACTTTTTAAAGTCATGGTTGACACACTTTGTGAAAATGGATTTTGCTTTTGTTGTAGTTGTGAGTTGGGGGATTTTGGAAAACAAGGAAGGGACACAGTTTTGTGTCTTGGTCAGCGAAGAGCAGAAACAAGAGAAGAAAATAGATAGTGATACAATTTCAATGAGACCAAGAAATTGAAGCCACAATGACCTTGAGAATGTAAGCTCTGTAGATTGCTGACTCCCCAAAAAGACCACCAAAAATTTATAGATCAAGCAAAGCCACATTTATTGCTCATTGTAATAAAGGAGATCATTACCTTGACCAAGTGTTAGCAGCATCTTGAAAGAGAGAGTACAAAAGGAAGGTATTTATAAGGGTCTGATTTAAGGTAGGTCTTCCAATGTGAGAGCAGAACTGGGTAGAGTTCATGACATAATATTTTAGGACTGGCAGACATAGTGAAGAAAGGGTCTCAAAGGGAGCCATAGGAGTGAACAGTCTTTCGATAAACCCAGGTGAATGATCTATTGTTCTCAGAAGGCTATTTACCCCTATGAAGGCTACTTTGGTGGTCTACTATTAAAATAAGGGGTTTCAGAAAGTTTATGAAGCAGACATCCTCCTGGATAAGAATTTCCTTGAAAAATAAAATCAGGTTAATGCAGAAAGTTGAATAGTAAGGTCATACTGATGCAGACATTAAGCTACAAGTTTCAGTTCTGAGTTATCAGCAAACGCAAACCCTGTAGAAGACATTAGATTTTTCAGAGGTTTTAGAATGGGAAATTTGATCTCATGTGACAGTTAGGTTGTATTTCATTGTATATATCAACCCTGGCATCCAGCAATGAAAAGCACATAGTAGATACTCTACAAATATTTTTATAAAAAGAATGAATAAGTAAATGAGTGAGTATACCACTCTAATACTGTTTAATTCAAAGCCTGAAAGCTTTAGTTTTCCTAATTTTCTCTATAATAATGACTTTTTATTTCAACATAATTTTAATTTTTTAAGATTATATTTATTTATTAATTTGAGACAGGAGGCAAGCAGGAACAAGGGGACGGGCAGAGGAAGAAGGAGAAACAGACTCCCCGCTGAGTAGGGAGCCCAAAGAAGATGCAGGGCTTGCTCCAGAATCCTGGGGTCATGACCTGAGCTGACGGCAGAAGCTCAGCCAACTGAGCCACCCAGACACCCCATTTCAGCATAATCTTATGCTAAGCTTCAAACATGAGCACACAAGCATGTCAGACAAGTGACCCTGGACCCACTGGAATCTTACACAACTCCTCCTCAAGTGGTTGGAAATCTCATCTCCCAACAGCCATGTGAAACCTGAAAGTGATTAAAAAGGAGTGTTGTCTCTGCCATGGGAGCCAATCAGAGCTCTGAGCTCAGAATCTTGCCCGATGTATTTGGCGTGATTCCTCCTTTTGTGACCTTTTGGTTTCTACTTGGGAACACTCATTGACCTTGTAGCTTGACTAGTGGAGAGATCCCTTATGAGACAAGCAAGAAATTTAGCTTTGTTTCAAATCATAACTGGGTGGTCATTTGTTTCCTCAGTACTTAGCAAGTTTAGTAGAACCAGAATCCAGAGATATAATGGAAAGTATACTGTTAATAAAATTCAAACCCTATTGTCAATAAGACTTCAAAATTATATGTTTTTTCCAAAACTGCGGTCCCAAATTACATACAATAAAACTCGTAATAGTGTAATTTTAAAATGCAGTCATTAAAGACTATGGCATATATATTGCAACTAAATGGTTCTGTATTTCAAACAAATTAAAACATTATTAAAACATTCTATGAGCAATAGTATAGTACCAGAACTGCCCCCCAGAAAATCTAGAACATTTGGTCATGAATCCAAAAGTCTGTCTACCCACACTGTTTCTATTGTATACTTGCTCTCTAATTCTATCTGAAATTCCATTAGGCATGCATTTGAAACCAGCAGCATTTTAAAAATGTAAGCTTCTCTAGGAGGTTCTGGTTACTGCTCATTTATATAGACTCATTTAAATACTATGAATTTGGTCAAATAAGGGCATGGGATTTGGGCACATACTGGATCTCAGGGGAATGTATGCATCTGAGTCAGCTCCCTCAAAGGATTGCTTAGGACAGAAAGAGAGGGCTGCAAGCCAGTAAGTCCTGGGAGAGTAACGCCCAAAGAGAGATGGGAGTAGCCTTGCCTGAACATTAAGGGAACATTCCCTAAAATCGAATTATAGAAGTAGGTCTGGATGTCACACTGTTTGTGAGTTGGAACCTGCCTGTAGTATTTTTAGGAAGTCTTAGTCACTGAGATGTTATGATCTCTGAACAGGAGGGGACAGATGTCTCAGCCATATATTTTTAGAACATTTTAGTTTTGTTTGTCTCTCCAGCTGAGCTTGGGCTTCCAGCCTGGTAGTCTGCATGTAAAATGTTCTGTTGGAGTATTCAGTTCATTTATTTTTAATTAAAATGTTATTAAGATTATAAAACTGTATAAAGATTAAAAGCAGAGAGTACAAATTATATATATGATGTGGTGACATTAAATATTCACCCACCCAGCTAATCTGGGTAACTTCAGCCTCGAACAGCAAAAAATAACTATGGCTTCTAACTTTGTTCTTTCCAGGTTCCCAGAAGCTGTCCCTGAGCACCCCTTTCCCTCTGTTGTAACTCAAAAGTAAAGGCTTCTTCCTGGCCTGATAGACTGTTTAATAATTGAGCCTTGTAAATGAATCGTGTCTCATTAATCCGTCAGTGTAGAAAATGGGGGAAGAGGTAGTAGAAAGGCAGCTACCTCTTATAACCCGACAAGAAAAACCCGTTTCATGAAACACAGAGCCATGGGACACAAGTAACAGGGACGCCTTGAAATGATGGAAGAGTTCAGTGTGCACTAAGATGCCTCCAAACATTATTGCCCTTCTGCATATAATCACCTTTCCTGTGGAAAGTTCTAGGGCCCACTGGAAAGGTGATTATATGCAGAAGGGCAATAACGCTATAGTTATCTTGCTCTGGTATAACTCCTCCCCTTATGGGTAGAAAAAGAGAATAGGACTACGAAGCACCCAGAATTTGCTAGAGAAAGAAATTATAGCTAAAAATCACTTTTAAGTTCATGATCTATTTCACCTTTCAATGATCTATTGAGGTTAAGAACAGTTAACCAAGCAGAGGTTTAGGAGGTGAAATGACATATTCAAGACCATTGTAGAGGTGTAGGTGATAGAGGGAGCATTGGAACCAGCCCCCAAATCTTAACAGTCCTTCCACCACACCAAGCAGAGAATTCTAGGTGATGTGTACATACATGTTTATCTATGTATATATCCATGTATATGTCCGTGTGTGTGCACATGTGTGTGTACGTGAGAGAGAGAGAGAGAGAGAGAGAGAGAAACTGGTCAGGACACTTCTGTATAGGATATACAAATGTTATACCTTCCTATGTACAATTGTATTAGTATCTCAGTTATGCATTTTTATAAATATAGCACTTTATCCATCCTGAAATGCTGGACTGGCAAATCTGACCATTAATAGATTATGTCAGATTACTTTTAGAAGTTTCTTAAAACCAAAGTTTATGTTTTATATAAATATTTCTATTGAAGAGAATAAATCTAGAAGAAAAAATATATCCCTATCCCCACCCCTAAATGCCACTCGGGTAACAAGAGGGTAATCTGAAAAATAACATAAATTCCATAAATAAAGCTGATGGTAAATGCAGACATCTACAGTGGTTTAGGAGAATGGAAGCAATCCTTTTCAGAGAAGAAGGAGAAATAACAGTGAACCTCCTCTAGGTTTCTTAGCAGAAAAAATCTCAAAACTGTATCAGTATGCCTCAGATCTGAATCTGCGTTTTTATTAATTTAAAGCATAGTTAGTTAGTTATGTTTTCATAAGTCCTAGGGTCAGCACCCAGGTGGCCGAGGGACCTGTGTCCTCTGAGACACAGGAAGGTCCCTACTGGGATGGCCAGCTGCGCAGCCTCCATGTCTAATTCTCTGGTCCTCCCAGAGCATTTGTGAACTCCCTGGGGCTCTTCAGCGCATTCCTTTCCTGTTTAAACTGTCAAGGCGGACCTTATTTTTCAATGCCCTTACACAGAAAGACATATGCAAAGCGCATCCTCCACACAATGGCCAGAGAGAGATTTCTGTGTAAATTGCAATATATGACAATCCCTCGATAAAACCCTCAAATGGACTTTCCATTGCTGCTATGCTATACCCAGACTCCTCCCCAGGACTCTGGGCTCTGGTCTTGACTGCAGAGACCTCTGCCACAGACCACATCCCCACATTGCCTGCCCTAACTCGTCTCCTTTCCCTTCTTCCTGCTAACCACTCCACTCCAGCTACACTGGCCTCTTTCTGTCCCTCAAACATACCAGCTTCTGCCCATCTCAGGGCCTTCCCACTTGCTGTTCCTTCTGCTTCAAACACTCCTCCAGAACTTCACATTGCTGGCTCCCTCTCACCACTGAGATCTCAGTAAAATATTGACTCAAAGAGGGCTTCTTTTGACCACCTTAGACCCTTCCTATCACGTTCTCCCACATTATCTTCTACTTCCTTCATGTCCAGGAAATTATTATTGATTTATTCACTTAACTATTGTATTATCTATTTCATTGCATATGAATGTAAATAAGTTGAGGGTAAAGGAACTCTGTCTTCTCTCCAGCATTTAGAACTGTACTAGGAACATAATGGATATTTAGTAATTATTCACTAAATGACAGACTTAACAAAATAACTTTGAATACATTTTTGAGGTTTTAACTTTAAAACAGATTATTATTTTCTCAAAGAAAATAATGTATTTTCATTTGAGATAACCTGGAAGATACAAAAGATTACAAAGGAGAAAACACAAATCACCTTTATTTCCACACCCAAAGATAAGTCCTACTAACTATTTGATCTGTTTTCTTCATGCATTTTTTTTCTACAGAAAGGAATTTTTCATAATTGAGGTTAGATTCCATATTGATTACTTTCCTTGGGCTACTATTACAAATTACCACAAACTGCAAGCCTTAAAATGACAAAGATAGGCAACTTACAGAATGGGAGAAAACATTTGCAAACCATACATCTGATAAGATATTAATATCCAAAATATATAAGGAATTCCTACAACTCAGGAGGAAAAAATGGACAAAAAACTTGAATATACATTTCTTCGAAGAAGACATACAGTTGGCTAATGAAAAAAAAAAAAAAAGTGGGGCACCTGGGTGGCCCAGTCAGGTAAGTGTCCAACTCTTGATATCAGCTCAGGTCTTGATCTCAAGCTTACTTTAAAAAAAAAAAAGAGAGAGAAGGTATAAATACTGGGGAAGATATGGAAAAATTGGAACCCTTGTACATTATTGGTGGGAATGTAAAATGGTATAGACACTAGGGAAAACAATTTCTCAAAAAAATTAAAAGTATAACTAACATATGATCTGGCAATCCCACTCATGGGCATATATCCAAAAGAATTGAAATCTGATCTTGAAGAGATATTTGTGCTTCTATGTTCATTGCATCATTATTCACAAGAGCCAAGAGATGGAAATAACCTAAATGTCTATTGATGAATGAATGAAGAAAGAAAATGTAGTATATACATTCAGTGGACTATTACTCAGCTATTAAAAAAAAAAAAAAAAAAAAGGAAATCCTGTCCTATGCTACAACCTGGATGAAACTTGAGGACATTATGTTAAGTAAAAGAAGGCAGTCACAGAAAGACAAATACTTCATGATTCCATTAATATGAGTTATCTAAAGCATTCAAACTCCTAGAAAAAGAAAGTGGAAAGGTAGTTGCCAGGAGCTGGAAGGAGAGGAAAGTGGACTATTGCTATTCAGTGCAGCATTTCCACTGTGCAAGATGAAGACATTCTAGGAATCTGCTGTACAGCATTGTGCTTACAGTTCATAATGTTGTACTATACACTTAAAAACGTGTTAAGAGGGTAAATCTATGTTATGTGTGGTTTTTTACCACAATTAAAAAAACAACTGAGACTTATTCTTTCACAATTAAAAAGTCCATAAGTATAAAATCAAGGTGTCAGCAAGGCCATACTCTCTCAAGGCCAGGCTCTTGAAAACTCTAGGGCAAAATCCTTCCTTGCCTCCTCCCAGCTTCTGGTGATTTCTGGCAATCATTAGATTGTTTGGCTTGTTGATGCATCACTCCTGTTGTAACATGACATTCTTCCCTTTGTGACTATTATGTCTCTGTGTGTTCACATGGCTTTCTACAAGGATACCTGTCATTGAGTTTACTCTGATCTAGCATGATCTCATCTTAATTAATTACATCTGCAAAAACTCTACTTCCAAATATGGTCACATATCTGGAGATCTGTCTCTGGTAGGCTTCACCTCAACTTCCTTCAGACTTTACCCTAAGACCCTATATCAAGCTATCTACTTCAGCTCTGAAATGACCTTAGTCCACTTAGTCCTTCTTGTCCCTGGTCCTCTGGATGAGACACTTCTACTCGGGCTCCAGGGACAGGCAGGTTCTTTGTCATCAGATTACCCTACCCTAAATATACAGATTTCTCCTTTATCACTACTAGGGATTTCTTTGTTCTTAGCTTAGGGAAGCTGACCTTTGGCCCTTAAATCCTTTCTTTTTATTAGCTTTATTTTCTTATTTGAGGCAGGTTCACCACAGAGATTCTAAAACTGGCTCCATTTTTCAAAAAAGTTCCACTTCTTTATGTGTTATTCTGCTCTAGGACAGCACTTGGATCTAGTTTCTCATGGGTTCTCCTATTGTGGATTTTTCCCAACCACTTTATCAAAGATTGGCATAAATTTTCTTTACAAAGCTTAAAAACTGTGGAACATGCCCTTGAATATCTGGGATTTGACCTCAATAGAAAAACAGAAGAAACTAGAATATGCTGAGCTAAGAAATGCTCAGGCAACATCCTCTGCTTATTTCTGGTGTCCCAGTTAGCCTCCTACCAGGAAATACCATGCAAACAATACCAAAATACATTTAAAAATACAATAGTATTAAAATATTTCTCTCAGCAGCGTAAAGATATCTGGCTAAAACTATGCTGGCAAACCTAGTTCTTATAACAGCTCATACAGGGACTCAGGGATGGGAGAGGAGACTGGCCAGTTGGTCATCACGAGATCTGAAGAAACTTTGTGAACTAGAGGAGCAACAGAAGGAAGAGGAGCCATGAGAACTCTATTCAACTTAACTGATGCACTGTTATGACTTCCCCAAATTTCCCAATGTCGAGGAAATGTGTCATTGAGCTGGTTTAGACATGTATAGACTATTAGAAGAACATCTGTTTAAAGGGACCAAGTGGAGTGACCATGAAGGGGCAGAGCGTGACAACATAGAGTTCTGATAGTGAGCTTAAGATAAGGAACATGCAAAATATGAAATATCTGGGTTGCTTGTGACAGTATAATACCATTAGATCCAACGAACATTTAAAGTCCTACATGAAATTAAATCCTCCCATAAAATGAAGACAGACTGGAGAAAACGGGTTATTTTGCTTAGTAAGTATCACATATTTGAGAAAATAGAATACATGTTCTAAATAAAACTTAAGACACAATGTGCTTGTTATAAAAATATTAAAATTATCTTCAAGCCGTAACAGTAGTCAAGAATTCGTTTAATGACTAGAGTGTTAAAAAGAGCTGTATTTGGAAGTTGCCATTTCCAGTATTGAAAATTGTACACTTCAGTATAGTTTTTTTTAAAAAAAATATTTTTGGCCATTTAACTTTACAGTTCTAAAGAGAAGGAAGTGTGGAACAAATACCTTTGTATTTCCTCAGGCACAACAAATATGACATGATCCTTTATATCATTCTTGTATGCCTGTGGAAAAATTTAAAACCAAAAATGTGATTCAATTTAAGAACCTTTAACCTTATTTCATGTGATGCTGTGCTGTTTGTCATTAAGACAGTTCTGATTAAAGATTTATTGACTTAATAGATACTCTATATTATATATTACTGTTTTAAAAAGAGCAAAACCAACTCATTAGTTAGAAACCAGCAAAGCATGCAAGCGCTTTGTTCAACTGACAATAAGCAAGAGAAGCAGTGGAAATTTACTGCTGGAAAGCATTATCACCAAAAGGTATTCACTGAGCTGACGATTTTTGACATTTCCCATGTTCCTTCTGAAAATATTTGTGTTAGAATCAGACCTTTCAACATCATCAAATACCATCTGATTGATTTCTGTGAGATTTTTCAAACTCTGAAAACTGAAGTACAAGTAAAATGGTTAAAATGTCTTTGAATCCACACCCAGATCCAAACCACACCAAGGATCCTGCTCTTTCATTACCCTAACCCCATCACCATCATCATGAGGCTGGACTTGAAGGAGACTATGACCTTGTGTAACCTATACTGTACAAAAAAGAAGGAAAAAGCAAGGGATATGACTAATAAAAACAGTAACAACAATAACAAAAACAATCTTGTTTCTGACTGGAGAGGAAGGATGGGGTCCCCCCTTTCCCTGCCAGGGAAACTCAAATGACTACTCCAAACCCCGGGTTCTCTGTGGAGCCCTTCACCTTCATTTGCTACAACAGTCTTGCTTTCTGACATCGAGTGGCCCAAGTGAGGCAGTTCACGGGCTGCCCCTGTTTCTGTTACTTTTACCTCAGATTTCCCCTCAGAACCTACTGTTGCTGCCAGAATCCAGCTTTGCTATCACCCCCATTACCTTTCCTCTTATCAACGACTTCTACTGCCCTCACTGTCTATGCTGTCAGACAGAATGCCCTATTTCAGAGTCTGGGTTTGTCTTTTCTGCCCACAGGACTTTGCCAAGCACCATTAAAAAGGCTTATACATTATTTGTTCTGCTAATATAGGATGCTACATAACATCACTTCAGAAGAGAAGCCTCACTTAACTGCATCTGCAGGCCTGATAGAGCAAGGGAAAAGCCTTTGGAAGAGACTGCTGAGACATCACCCTGGGTATGATGCTCTGTAAAGATGGTAAGCATCCTCTAGGATGCAGTATATACTCTAAAACATAGGTCCAAGAAGCAGGGGATGGGAGTGGTAGAGGCCTCTCTTAGCATCATTTCCAGTGACCTACCTGGGAATGTGTGCTTCCTACCCCTCCATTATTAGGCTCTGGGTATCTAGAAGTTCTGGGTTCCCAAAGCAGAATGCCTCTAACCAAAGAACATGGTTAGAGTCTCATTTAACTTTAAGCTATGGCTACCATCCAGTTTCATTCAGTCTTTTGTGCCAGGAGACCAGGAGGCATGGAAAAATGCCACTAAATCGGCAAGATTAATAACCCTGATCATAATAAGAGGCAAGATTGCTTTTATACAATGGGGCAGGGAAGAATGTGGTTGGCACCCAGGTAACCCCTTGGATGTCTCTTGGTACTCCCCTATTCAATTTAGATGGAAAATGGAAAGATAAATCAGCTACCACATAATAAATTTATGGTGACCAGCAACTCAGAGCCCTCAGGGATGAGTCTGATTTCCTCTGCCAGGTTAGCCACATAAAAATAGCAGAGGTGTTAACCAAGGATGAGGGGGGCCTAAAATAGGTGGTAGAGGAGTAAGAACATGAGTTTTGGTTGCAACCCCTGGACAGCTATAGTGGCAAAGAGCTGAGCTAGACCTCTTAACCTTTTCATTTTTGGTTTCATAAGGAAATAAGACCAATCAGAATTTTGGAGTTCTTCCCCAAGGAGAGGATCTTACTATATGAAACAAGTGGGTCTTAGGGATGGATGATGGTAAGTGGAAGTCTATGCCATCATATCTCCCCTTCGACACTGAAGCACTCTTTCCTTTACCTTCTAAGCCTGCGTGCTAATGACAGATCCAGAATTGCTGTCAGCCAAAGGAAGCTGCCTCATCTTGGGGTACCTGCTATCCAGTGACTGGGCCATAGGGTATTTCAAAGGACCAGCCCCTCACCTTGAAATGACACAGCTTTGGAAATCCATCCCGTGCCAGAGTTCCCTGGGAGATTTGCTGAGACTTCAGTCACATCTTGCCAACTTGATGTTTTCCTCTGCCCAGCTGTGTTCCACTCACTCCATTAAGATTCTATTCAGCACTCCTCTAGACATCTTTTGTACACAGACCACAGAATCTCTTTCTAGGGGAACCCAACCTACAACAACTCATGAGCCATGGTTTCAGTATTTGTAAAACTCATAGCAATACCTACATTACAGAGTTACTATGAGGATTCAATGAAATACCACCTGCAAAGCATTTAGCGTAATGCCCAATTCATGCAATAGTCACTTAAGTGTTCATTCTTCTGGGGCCCTATTCCAGATTAACTCTTGGTTTGCATGTCAATAGTGATGTCACTATCACTAGAATCTAGAAAGTCTGGCATTTCCTAAAACTGGTGCTATAAGAGGACCTTCCTATTTGTCCTGCCCCTTCTCCTAATGTAGTTCATCTGTAAGCCTGAGTTTCCTGGTTTCAACTCTAAGCCTTTGAAAGATTTGGTGGTATCTGTGGCCCCTCACTCTGGAGATGCTAGAAAGCCCTAAGGCCAAAAACAATTGAAGGGAAATTACCAGACCTAGACCTGAAGGAGAAGTGATTGTCAAATTATTTCTAACTTGAATGTAGAACATGTTTGAAGACTGTAAAATGAGATTTGGGGGATCTGTTATTGACCTCAAGAAAATAAAAGCCCAGTACTGGGTATTCAGTTCCTGTACTGGAAGCCAAGGAGTTGTCTTTGGAAGAATAACAAATAAGAATATTCTCTATTTTTTCTTTAGTGTGCCTCAGAGCTGTAGCTGCACAATGTATTCTGCTGAAAATGGATGGGTGCCAAACACTCTTCTCTAGGCTCAGCCTTCTATCTGGGTGGGGTCAGTTAGATAGGATCGGGTAAGCTGGCTGTCTAACAGGACATTCTTAGAGCTTAGCATTAAAATTATTCTCATAATGAAAACACAACGGTTCAAAATCTGTGGGACACAACAAAGGCAGTCCTGAGAGGAAAATATATAGCAGTACAAGCCTTTCTCAAGAAACAAGAAAGGTCTCAGGTACACAATCTAAACCTACACCTAAAGGAGCTGGAGAAAGAACAAGAAAGAAACCCTAAACCCAGCAGGAGAAGAGAAATCATAAAGATCAGAGCAGAAATCAATGAAATAGAAACCAAAAAAACAATAGAACAAATCAACGAAACTAGGAGCTGGTTCTTTGAAAGAATTAATAAGATCGATAAACCCCTGGCCAGACTTATCAAAAAGAAAAGAGAAAGGACCCAAATAAATAAAATCATGAATGAAAGAGGAGAGATCACAACGAACACCAAAGAAATACAGACAATTATAAGAACATACTATGAGCACCTCTACGCCAACAAATTTGACAATCTGGAAGAAATGGATGCATTCCTAGAGACATATAAACTACCACAACTGAACCAGGAAGAAATAGAAAGCCTGAACAGACCCATAATCAGTAAGGAGATTGAAACAGTCATCAAAAATCTCCAAACAAACAAAAGCCCAGGGCCAGACGGCTTCCCGGGGGAATTCTACCAAACATTTAAAGAAGAACTAATTCCTATTCTCCTGAAACTGTTCCAAAAAAATAGAAACGGAAGGAAAACTTCCAAACTCATTTGATGAGGCCAGCATCACCTTGATCCCAAAACCAGACAAGGATCCCATCAAAAAAGAGAACTACAGACCAATATCCTTGATGAACACAGATGCAAAAATTCTCGCCAAAATACTAGCCAATAGGATTCAACAGTACATTAAAAGGATTATTCACCACGACCAAGTGGGATTTATTCCAGGGCTGCAAGGTTGGTTCAACATCCGCAAATCAATCAATGTGATACAACACATTAATAAAAGAAAGAACAAGAACCATATGATACTCTCCATAGATGCTGAAAAAGCATTTGACAAAGTGCAGCATCCCTTCCTGATCAAAACTCTTCAAAGTGTAGGGATAGAGGGCACATACCTCAATATTATCAAAGCCATCTATGAAAAACCCACTGCAAATATCATTCTCAATGGAGAAAAACTGAAAGCTTTTCCGCTAAGGTCAGGAACACGGCAGGGATGTCCGTTATCACCACTGCTGTTCAACATAGTACTAGAAGTCCTAGCCTCAGCAATCAGACAACAAAAGGAAATTAAAGGCATCCAAATCGGCAAAGAAGAAGTCAAACTATCACTCTTCACAGATGATATGATACTATATGTGGAAAACCCAAAAGACTCCACTCCAAAACTGCTAGAACTTGTACAGGAATTCAGTAAAGTGTCAGGATATAAAATCAATGCACAGAAAGCAGTTGCATTTCTCTACACCAACAACAAGACAGAAGAAAGAGAAATTAAGGAGTCAATCCCATTTACAATTGCACCCAAAACTATAAGATACCTAGGAATAAACCTAACCAAAGAGGCTAAGAATCTATACTCAGAAAACTATAAAGTACTCATGAAAGAAATTGAGGAAGACACAAAGAAATGGCAAAATGTTCCATGCTCCTGGATTGGAAGAATAAATATTGTGAAAATGTCTATGCTACCTAAAGCAATCTACACATTTAATGCAATTCCTATCAAAGTACCATCCATTTTTTTCAAAGAAATGGAACAAATCATCCTAAAATTTATATGGAACCAGAAAAGACCTCGAATAGCCAAAGGAATATTGAAAAAGAAAGCCAAAGTTGGTGGCATCACAATTCCGGACTTCAAGCTCTATTACAAAGCTGTCATCATCAAGACAGCATGGTACTGGCACAAAAACAGACCCATAGATCAATGGAACAGAATAGAGAGCCCAGAAATAGACCCTCAACTCTATGGTCAACTAATCTTCGACAAAGCAGGAAAGAATGTCCAATGGAAAAAAGACAGCCTCTTCAATAAATGGTGTTCGGAAAATTGGACAGCCACATGCAGAAAAATGAAATTGGATCATTTCCTTACACCACACACGAAAATAGACTCAAAATGGATGAAGGATCTCAATGTGAGAAAGGAATCCATCAAAATCCTTGAGGAGAACACAGGCACCAACCTCTTCGACCTCAGCCACAGCAAGGATGTTCCTAGGATGTTCTTCCTAGGAACATCGCCAAAGGCAAGGGAAGCAAGGGCAAAAATGAACTATTGGGATTTTATCAAGATCAAAAGCTTGTGCACAGCAAAGGAAACAGTAAACAAAACCAAAAGACAACTGACAGAATGGGAGAAGATATTTGCAAATGACATATCAGATAAAGGGCTAGTGTCTAAAATCTATAAAGAACTTAGCAAACTCAACACCCAAAGAACAAATAACCCAATCAAGAAATGGGCAGAGGACATGAACAGACATTTCTGCAAAGAAGACATCCAGATGGCCAACAGACACATGAAAAAGTGCTCCACATCACTCGGCATCAGGGAAATACAAATCAAAACCACAATGAGATGTCACCTCACACCAGTCAGAATGGCTAAAATTAACAAGTCAGGAAATGTCAGATGCTGGCGAGGATGCGGAGAAAGGGGAACCCTCCTACACTGTTGGTGGGAATGCAAGCTGGTGCAGCCACTCTGGAAAACAGCATGGAGGTTCCTCAAAATATTGAAAATAGAACTACCCTATGACCCAGCAATTGCACTACTGGGTATTTACCCTAAAGATACAAACGTAGTGATCCGAAGGGGCACGTGCACCCGAATGTTTATAGCAGCAAAGTCTACAATAGCCAAACTATGGAAAGAACCTAGATGTCCATCAACAGATGGATGGATAAAGAAGAAGTGGTATATATACACAATGGAATACTATGCAGCCATCAAAAGAAATGAAATCTTGCCATTTGCGACAATGTGGATGGAACTAGAGGGTATCATGCTTAGCGAAATAAGTCAATCGGAGAAAGACAACTATCATATGATCTCCCTGATATGAGGGAGAGGAGATGCAACATGGGGGGTTAAGGGGGTAGGAGAAGAGTAAATGAAACAAGATGGGATTGGGAGGGAGACAAACCATAAGTAACTCTTAATCTCACAAACTGAGGGTTGATGGGGGGAGGGGCGTTGGTAGGGGGGCTGGGGTTATGGACATTGGGGAGGGTATGTGCTATGGTGAGTGCTGTGAAGTGTGTAAACCTGGCAATTCACAGACCTGTACCCCTGGGGATAAAAATATATGTTTATAAAATTTAAAAAAAATTATTCTCATCACCCTGTCCAACCTTCTGCATCAACCATCCATCAGTTTAATTTCTCCTCACTTTCTCCACAGGGCTCCACATTTTCTTCAGCCTGTGATCACACCATGCCCTTCATTCTTAAAGTTGTCACTCTTTGGCCACTGCAAACTCTGCAATGCCTCTCTCTCCTCGAATCCCATGGCAACTAGAGACTGTACATTGAGCATGTAAATATATTTCTTTTATAATTCTTTCTTGTTTTAGATATGCTTGTTTTCTCTTTCTCTAGTAAAACTAAACTCCTTCAAGGGAAAAATTCCTATTCTGAATGAACTTGAAGAGGATACTGTGGGAGAATGGTGAACATCCTCGAGTGAGTATCCTTCAATGGGTATTGATGTCCCTCTTATCATGAAATCAAACATGGCATCTGTTCATCTGGCAGAGTAAAGGCCTAGATCTATACCATGACCCACTAAAAGGAACCAGAGATCTTTAAAGAAAAACCTGATTTTAGAGCTTGGAGAAAGAAGGGACAATTAAGGGTGGAACATCTTTCTGTCTTAGAATAGATGTGCTCAGGAGCACCTGGGTGGCTCAGTGGGTTAAAGCCTCTGCCTTCATTTCAGGTCATGATCCCAGGATCCTGGGATCTAGCCCCACATCTGGCTCTCTGCTCAGCAGGGAGCCTGCTTCCTCCTCTCTCTCTGCCTGCCTCTCTGCTACTTGTGATCTCTGTCAAATAAATAAAAAAGATCTTAGAATAGATGTGCTCAAATAATGGGGAAATATCAAAATAGACATAGGATCCAGTTCGAGGAGCTCCCTCTGCCCAAATCCAATAATTGAGCATCAAACTGAATGTTGGTTTAAAAATCATTGAGTAAGATAAATATCCATGAGTCTATCCTGACAAATAATCTATCTTTGCCTATTCCTAAGTCACAAAGATGTCTGTATGTTTTCATTTAAAAGTTTTATAGTTTTAGAATTTATGTTTTTTTTTTTTTTTTAGAATTTATGTTTTTTTTTTTTTTAATTTATTTGTCAGAGAGAGAGGACACAAGCCAGGGGAGCAGTAGGCAGAGGGAGAAGCAGTCTCCCCACTGAACAGGGTGCTCATTGTGGAACTTGATCCCAGCACCCTGGGATCATGACCTGAGCTGAAGGCAGATGTTAAACCAAATGAGCCACCCAGGCATCCCAGAATTTATGTTTAGATCTAAAATTCATCTCAAATTTGCTTTTGTGTATAATATGATGTAGAGATCAAGGTTCATTTTTTCCATAAGTTTATCTATTTCTTCCATCTATTTCTTCTTATCTATTTTTTTTATTGAAAAAAAAATCTCCCCATTACATTAATTTGCTCCTAGGTTAAAAAAAAAATCCATTAACCATATATCTTTGGATCTATTTCTGGACTCTATTCAGTTCCATTTCTTTCTCTCTGTCTGCTGATTCTATCTTAAATGTTGTTGTTTTATAGAAAGTTCTGAAATCTAATAGGGTAATTATTCAAGATTTCTTGGCTCCTTCTCTTCAGGGATATTTTGTCTCAGTTTCTAGCCATCTCAGCATCCCAAGCTTTGCCTTCTAATTCCTTAGGTCAAGAAGACTGTGACTTTCCTATAAGCCTTATGAGGACAGGAAGTGCCTTCAGGAGAAGAACCTTATGTATGTGGATTTCATGCAGTATAGTTTTCTTTATTCAGGGGTTGAACTCTTGCTGTTCTTGCCCACTTTGGGAAGTTATCTATCTATCATCTATCTATCTATCTATCAGCTGTCTATCAGAATATATTACACAGTCTCTATATAGAGAGAGTCTATAATAGTTGTCAACAGAAGAGTTAATTTAATGCAAGCTATTTGGCCATTACCAACTCTTCCATTGGTTTTCAACACTGACTGTCAGGTCTGTGCTAATAGCCCCCATCAGCCCTAACAGAGAATTCCTAGCAGATGAGTGAGCCAGGAACCATGCTTTGTCATTCAGGCAGCTTTTCATTTTCACCATCCCTCTGACCAGGTCTCCCCAGCTGCACCCCAATCACCCAAAGCACCCAATCACACCATGGAACTGTTGTGCACCTTTGGCCATCTAGTTCCTGTCTGTGAAACTTCATTCAGGACAAATGGGGACAAAAGCAGATTCAGGGAAGCACGTATAAACATCCTGAGGAAAGATAGAAAAAGAACAGGAAACTTAGCCATATCTGAAAGTGAAAGCATGGGTGGAAAGGAGGTCCTAGGGCCAAAGGTGCTAACATTTAGATCAAAATCTTGTCCTTTGGGAGAGCCGTTTATCAACAACTGTTGGTACTGAAGAGTTTTATTACTCTATTGACAGTGTCTCTTTGTCCTCCCTGGGACCACTAATCCCTTAATTGTTCCCAGGGGAACCAAAACTATAATTACACTTCTAGCTACCCTTGACTCCCTTGGCAGCCTGGACATCACAGTCATGTCAAACCTCCCTTTCCTACCATGAATTCTTTTGTCTTTTTCCCCTTCAAAGGCAATCATTACTTCTGAACTACCTCCATTACTAATCTTTTTCAATTTCTGTAAAGAGAAAAACTACTTATTTTCTAATGAAAAAAGGAAACTCATCCTCCTTTGGAAATTGTGCTTGTCTTTGAAAACTAGATAGCCATATCAGTGGGAAGGGTATGAAGAAAAAAATTGTTATAATAATCTTTAACTCTATGCAGTTTAGGAAGACGTGAAGAGCCTCAGGTTATGCGACTTAGGACAACAGTTTTGTTTATTAAAAAAAAAAAAAAAAAAAGATAAGGTAAGCCCTAAACAAATCCAGCTTCATGCTTGTTTTCTGACCTTTCATTGAACAGTTATCGGTTGTCACTTTGGCTTGCAGACTGACATTAAAAAGGGTAAAAATATTGCTTTCTTGGTACAGATTCTTATTGACACAGCTTTTGTTGAGACTGTGGTGCCCTGACAAATTAGACCAGGAAAATGGAGCAGTTGGGGAAAAAAGGCTTCTGCTTGTTATCATTTTTAATATGAGCAGAACAGTTATTGATCCACATGTTCCCACCTCTTCACTTCTCACTAAGGGATAGGATGTGCATGGATTATTACATGCAACTAGATTGTAAACTCTGTGGGTGGGGAACTTGTTTTAATCTCCCACAGCACTGAGCATACTCCTAGGCACATGGAAAGTACTCAGTAATTCCTTGTTCTTTTTCATTGAAGTGTGATTAACATACAGTACAATATTGGCTTCAAGTGTACACTATAATGATTCAAAAATTCTGTACATTACTTGGGGCTTATCGTGATAAATGTATTCTTAATCCCCTTTATCTATTTCACCCCTCTCCGCACCCACCTCCCTTTTGGTAACCATCAGTTTTTCTCTGTATTTAAGAGTCTAGTTTTTTGTTTGTCTCTTTTTCTTTGTTCATCAGCCATAAAAAAGAATGAGATCTTGCCATTTGCAACAACATGGGTGGATCTAGCCTAGGTATAATTCTAAGTGAAATAAGTCAGCCAGAGAAAGACAAATACCATATGATTTTGCTCATATGTGAAATTTAAGAAACAATACTCAGTGATTCTTGTTTGATTGTATAGTACAAATGTGCTATACAATCAAACACACAATATTAATATTCCATATTAGCACAATATTAATAGTCTATATTCAACCTCTTTCCCTGAGTGTCAAGATTCTACACTAATTTTGCATTGGCTCAATGTCAATGACCTAACAACAAACCAAAATAAAATGAAATAAAATAAGCAAAAAACCCCAAAACAAATAGCAATCTTTTCTCCATGGGTTTTGTAAATACAGTGAGAAAAGCTTTAATAATTCCAACTAATGGGTTTTATATCAAGCTTTTCTTATACTTTGTAATCAAGTTGGAGATAAGGCCCTTTAGCACACTCAAATCTATGTAATACTTCACATTATAATGGCAAGTTCTATTTCAGCACATTTCATACGAAGAAACTGTTGATAAGTATGATGTTGGTTGTTGTGGTGATTAATATCTTAAATATGTTTGACCAGCCAGAATTCACTAAATAATTTCAAACTCTCTTTTGCTCTCCATACTCGACAGACTAATATAGGGCAAATGATTTGGGGGTATAGGGGGTATGGAATCTCTCCTAGCCTTAATCTCTTTGGGAATAATAACACCTGTCTGGTCTGCCTGTCAGATTTGGGGTCAAACAGGATAATGCATGAGAAAATGATTTGTAAACTGCAAAGCTTTGCACAAATGCAAGTTGTTATTATAATTTGCATTTTACACAGGTCAAAGCCTTACTGGGCAAAGATCCATTCTAAGCGTCTAAAATAAACATTTTCAGCCATTTCTAAATCTGCAGCATGTAATGTGAACATTTCTTTCTGTGCCACAGATCAATGATGATCCTGCCTTGTCACTTATTTCATTGGAACAACCCCTAAATAAAAATAATTAAAAGCTGATCTGCATACCACATATTCTTCATTGCCACATAGAGCCTCACAAACTAGTAACAGATCAATTAATCAATGTTTTTCTCAATTATGGTTTGTCAGCAGATAAACCTATGAAACCCTTCAAGAGTATTACGGGCAGATAGTTGCACAGGAATGATTTTTGCAGCCGCTGAGCCATTTCTCTTGAAAAGAAAGGGTGAGAAATCATCGTTTTACTTCTTCTCTGCAAACATCAGAAATTTCCAACTGATGGAAAGGTTATGTTGACAAAGTCACAATAAGACCCTGGGAATCATACATAAGTTCTGATGGACGTTGTTCTGGCACAGAAGATGGGAAACATTCTGAGGAGGAGCTCACATTTGCCTTTTCGCAGCACATCAGGGAAATGAACCCCACCAGTGTTCACTACAAGGTCCTGTTTCTGAACCTACATAAAACATCGATAATAATGTCACTACTCTTGGGGAAGGCATGATGTCCCAAGGTAAATATCTTTGTATGCTTGTGTTTATTTTATTTTGATGTGTAGGACAGTAAGACAGTTTTCATTAAGCATGGAAACCATTGTTTTAAGTAAGGAAGGATTTTAATATTTTGTTTCCCTAACAAAATATTAGGGAATTAAATATTTCATTTATTACTGAATCCCACCTCATTTGGCTTTACTTCTCATTTTCTCCTTCTCTGAAAGAGAATATGGTAAGGGATCAAATGCAGGAATCTGACTGCATAGGCAGACCTGGCCTTCACTATATCTAACACCCTGGAATCTGAAGAGCTTACTGCACAGTGAACCTCTTCTTAGGAAGGTTATTCCAAGTAAGTTCTAATTTCCAAGGCAGCAGGTGACAGATTGTGGGTAACTAGCATGGATTTATGAAACCCTAGGAAAGGTGAAATCATGAGTCTTCCATCTGCTTCTCCCTTTCCTCAATTATTCTATCCCATTTCTCTAGAAAATTTAATCTGTATCATAATATACAGCTGGAAGCAGATTTAGATTGTGTTTCCACCAGTGATTTTTCAGTCCTTTCAAAAACTATCAATACCTGGGTCCCCCTCTCAGATATTTACTTGATTTGGAATGAGACCTGGGTAGCAAAACTTAAAGAAATATCCTGGATAATTTTAATGTGTAGCTAACAAGGTTGAGAACCACAGTTTAGAATGCAATATATAATGAATCTTGGAAAAACAGATTTTGCATGGGAAATGCTATGGTATATAGGAATTAATGTTTATATTATAAACTCTTGCATTGTCCCATGTTTTTAGGAAATGTACTTGAGTTTCCCAAATGTTGCAGGTATGGACTTTGCATTGATGCATTCCTATGTATCTTGTTGCCCTTGTGGGACTTCAGGAAAGTTAAGCATGGGAAAGAATGAGGTAAAATCAATCCACTTTTGGAAATTCAGGAGGAATTACAGAAATTCCCAACGATACACTAAGCGGAAGCTGCCAAAAATGAGTTAGATTCTAACCAGTCTGCTGAAAGAAGTCCCACTGGCTGATATTGAAAAGAATAAGAAAAAGGGAAACAAAGGCAAAAAAGAGCTATTGGGACTTCGTTAAGATAAAGTTTTTGCACAGCAAAGGAAACAATTGACAAAACCAAAAGATAGCCTACAGAATAGGAGAAGGTATTTGCAAAGGTTTTATCAGATAAAGGGCTAGTATCCAAGATCTATAAAGAACTTATCAAACTCAATATCCAAAAAAACAAATAATCCAGTCAAGAAATGGGGAGAAGATGTGAACAGACATTTCTGAAAAGAAGACCCAGATGGCCAACAGACACATGTAAAAATGCTCAATCTCACTTGGCATCAGGGAAATACAAATCAAAACCACAATGAGATACCACCTCATACAGTCAGAATGACTAAAAGTCACAAGTCAGGAAATGACAGAAGTTGGTGAGGATGCAAAGAAAGGAGAACCTGCTTACACTGTTGGTGGGAATGCAAGCCCGGTTCAGCCACTCTGCAAAAACAGTATGGAGAACTACCGTATGACCCAGCAATTGTCCTGTTAGTTATTTATCCCAAAAATACGAATGTAGTGATCTGAAGGGGCACCTACATCCCAGTGTTTATAGCTGCAATGTCCACAATAACCAAACTATGGAAAGAGTCCAGATATAATGCATGCATAAAGAAGATACAATTTATATGTACAAAGGAATGTTACTCAGCCATCAAAAAATGAAACCTTGGGGGAGGAGTCAAGATGGCGGAGAAGTAGCAGGCTGAGACTACTTCAGGTAGCGGGAGATTAGCTAGATAGCTTATCTAAAGATTGCAAACACCTACAAACCCAACAGGAGATCGAAGAGAAGAAGAACAGCGACTCTAAAAACAGAAAATCAACCACTTTCTGAAAGGTAGGACTGGCAGAGAAGTGAATCCAAAGCGACGGGAAGATACACCGCGGGGGGAGGGGCCGGCTCCCGGCAAGCGGCGGAGCAGCGAAGCACAAAATCGGGACTTTTAAAAGTCTGTTCCGCTGAGGGACATTGCTCCAGAGGCTTAACCGGGGTGAAGCCCAGGCGGGGTCAGCGTGGCCTCAGGTCCCGCAGGGTCACAGAAGGATCGGGGGTGTCTGAGTGTCGCAGAGCTTACAGGTATTAGAACGGGGAAGCTGGCTACAGAGACAGAACCAAGGAGTAAGCTCTAAGCTCGGGGTTACCTTGAACCGGTCGCAGGCTCGGTCAGCTCAGAGCGCGGCCGGAGGCAGGGTGACGGGAGTAATTGGGCGCTGTTCTCTGAGGGCGCACTGAGGAGTGGGGCCCCGGGCTCTTGGCTCCTCCGGGCCGGAGACCGGGAGGCCGCCATCTTCATTCTGCCCTCCAGAACTCTACGGAAAGCGCTCAGGGAACAAAAGCTCCCGAAAGCAAACCCAATCGGATTACTCAGACCGGCCCCAGGTAAGGGCGGTGCAACTCCACCTGGGGCAAAGACACTTGAGAATCACTACAACAGGCCCCTCCCCCAGAAGATCAACAAGAAACCCAGCCAGGACCAAGTTCACCTATCAAGGAGTGCAGTTTCAATACCAAGGATAGCAACGGAATTCCAGAGAAGGAGAAAGCAAAGCCCGGAACCCATGGCTTTCTCCCCATGATTCTTTAGCCTTGCAGTTAATTTTTTTACTTTTTCAATTTTTTTTTCTTCTTCTGCTAAATTTTTTTAACTTTTACCCTTTTCTTTTTTAATAACTAGTTTATCTAATATATATATATTTTTTTCCTTTTTATATTTTTTCTTTATTGGTTTTCTTTTTTTAATTGTTTCTTTCTTTCTTTTTTTTTTTTCTTATTTCTGAACCTCTTTTTATCCCCTTTCTCCCCCCTCACGATTTGGGATCTCTTCTGATTTGGCTAAAGCATATTTTCCTGGGGTTGTTGCCACCCTTTTAGTATTTCACTTGCTCCTTCATATACTCTTATCTGGACAAAATGACAAGGCGGAAAAATTCACCACAAAAAAAAGAACAAGAGGCAGTACCAAAGGCTAGGGACCTAATCAATACAGACATTGGTAATATGTCAGACCTAGAGTTCAGAATGACGATTCTCAAGGTTCTAGCCGGGCTCGAAAAAGGCATGGAAGATATTAGAGAAACCCTCTCGGGAGATATAAAAGCCCTTTCTGGAGAAATAAAAGAACTAAAATCTAACCAAGTTGAAATCAAAAAAGCTATTAATGAGGTGCAATAAAAAATGGAGACTCTCACTGCTAGGATAAATGAGGCAGAAGAAAGAATTAGCGATATAGAAGACCAAATGACAGAGAATAAAGAAGCTGAGCAAAAGAGGGACAAACAACTACTGGACCACGAGGGGAGAATTGGAGAGATAAGTGACACCATAAGACGAAACAACATTAGAATAATTGGGATTCCAGAAGAAGAGGAAACAGAGAGGGGAGCAGAAGGTATATTGGAGAGAATTATTGGAGAGAATTTCCCCAATATGGCAAAAGGAACAAGCATCAAAATCCAGGAGGTTCAGAGAACCCCCCTCAAAATCAATATGAATAGGTCCACACCCCGTCACCTAATAGTAAAATTTACAAGTCTTAGTGACAAAGAGAAGATCCTGAAAGCAGCCCGGGAAAAGAAGTCTGTAACGTACAATGGTAAAAATATTAGATTGGCAGCAGACTTATCCACAGAGACCTGGCAGGCCAGAAAGAGCTGGCATGATATATTCAGAGTACTAAACGAGAAAAACATGCAGCCAAGAATACTATATCCAGCTAGGCTATCATTGAAAATAGAAGGAGAGATTAAAAGCTTCCAGGACAAACAAAAACTGAAAGAATTTGCAAATACCAAACCAGCTCTACAGGAAATATTGAAAGGGGTCCTCTAAGCAAAGAGAGACCCTAGAAGTAGTAGATCAGAAAGAAACAGAGACAATATACAATAACAGTCACCTTACAGGCAATACAATGGCAGTAAATTCATATCTCTCAATAGTTACCCTGAATGTTAATGGGCTAAATGCCCCGATCAAAAGACACAGGGAATCAGAATGGATAAAAAAACAAAACCCATCTATATATTGCCTACAAGAAACTCATCTTAAACCCGAAGACACCTCCAGATTTAAAGTGAGGGGGTGGAAAAGAATTTACCATGCTAATGGACATCAGAAGAAAGCAGGAGTGGCAATCCTTATATCAGGTCAATTAGACTTTAAGCCAAAGACTATAATAAGAGATGAGGAAGGACACTATATCATACTCAAAGGATCTGTCCTGCAAGAAGATCTAACAATTTTAAATATCTATGCCCCTAACGTGGGAGCAGCCAACTATATAAACCAATTAATAACAAAATCAAAGAAACACATCAACAATAATACAATAATAGTACGGGACTTTAACACTCCCCTCACTGAAATGGACAGATCATCCAAGCAAAAGATCAACAAGGAAATAAAGGCCTTAAATGACACACTGGACCAGATGGACATCACAGATATATTCAGAACATTTCATCCCAAAGCAACAGAATACACATTCTTCTCTAGTGCACATGGAACATTCTCCAGAATAGATCACATTCTCGATCCTAAATCAGGTCTCAACCGGTATCAAAAGATTGGGATCATTCCCTGCATATTTTCAGACCACAATGCTCTGAAGCTAGAACTCAATCACAAGAGGAAATTTGGAAAGAACCCAAATACATGGAGACTAAACAGCATCCTTCTAAAGAATGAATGGGTCAACCAGGAAATTAAAGAAGAGTTGAAAAAATTCATGGAAACAAATGATAATGAAAACACAACGGTTCAAAATCTGTGGGACACAACAAAGGCAGTCCTGAGAGGAAAATATATAGCGGTACAAGCCTTTCTCAAGAAACAAGAAAGGTCTCAGGTACACAACCTAACCCTACACCTAAAAGAGCTAGAGAAAGAACAAGAAAGAAACCCTAAACCCAGCAGGAGAAGAGAAAT
>NW_019154158.1:4058972-4068264 GCF_002288905.1 Enhydra lutris kenyoni
ATAAGTAACTCTTAATCTCACAAACTGAGGGTTGATGGGGGGAGGGGGGTTGGTAGGGAGGCTGGGGTTATGGACATTGGGGAGGGTATGTGCTATGGTGAGTGCTGTGAAGTGTGTAAACCTGGCAATTCACAGACCTGTACCCCTGGGGATAAAAATGTATTATATGTTTATAAAAAATAAAATTAAAAAAAATTTTCAAAAAAAACAAAAAAGAAACCTTGCCATTTGCAATGACGTGGATGGAACTAGAGGTATTATGCTAAGTGAAATACTTAATCAGAGAAAGAATTATCCTATGATTTCATTCATATGTAGAATTTAAGAAACAAACAGAGAAGCATAGGGGAAGGGAGAGAAAAATAAAACAATATGCAATCAGAGAGGGAGACAAACCATAAGTGAGAACAAATTGAGGGTTGCTGGTGGGAAGGGGGCATGGGAGGATGGAATAACAGGGTGATGGGCATTAAGGACGGCATGTGATGTAATGAGCACTGGGTGTTATCTACGACTGATGAATCACTGAACTCTACCTCTGAAATTAATAACCCACTATATGTTAATAAATTGAATATAAGTAAAAAAAATTTTAATTACGACAAAAAAAAAGAGTAAGAAAAAGAAAACGGAAGAGAAAATCATTCTGTATATACCTTGAGTGACCAATTTCTTTAGGGTAACAGGAAGAAGAGATTCATTTGGTGAGGCGTGGGGCTTTAATTTTTTCGTGAGAACAAAGGAATAACTTAATAGTCAAATATGGGAAGCTGGGGGCATTGACTATTTGTATAATAAAGGTGACATTTTGTCCCAGGGTAATTTAATTAAAATAACATACTGAGAACTTTTGGAGACTTCTGGAGAAAATAAGCAAAAGATATTTACAAAGTTCTTTGAGAATATGAACTGCTCATTTCCTTGACCTAAATGAATATATAAAAACAATGTTGGTTGGAGCAGTAGTTTCACAAAGTATGTGCAAGACACCTTCGACTGTCATTGCCTTCTTATTTAAGTGGGACTTCTCAGGACAAGTTAGACTAAGTCATTGGATTAAGTAATTTAAGAGGAGCCCAAGACTCAGATACAGTACAAAAAAAGTCAGTCGTCTGGTGTAAGTCAAGAACATTAACTGGATTATGGCACCAAGTGCTGGTGAAGTTTCCAGTGAAATGACCAGATATACCTTTTTTGAGATCTCTCTCTCTGGCTCTTCCTTACTCTACCTTTACTCTAACTTACATTCTTACTCTTGCCTTTTGGTTTGCTTTGTGTTGCTTTTCTCCACTTTATCTCTTCCCCTCGGGCTGGTGAGATAAGAACCAATAATACAGACTTTCTGGAAGGAAAGCACCCTCCTTTTCAATTCCCCAAGTTTTAGAATTCAAGGAAGAATGGAGGAAAATAATGAGTGCTTTAAGTCTTCTCTGCCATAGGCTGAAATGAGAATTTTCTTTTTCTTGAATTCATCTTTTGGGCTTCCAAAAGGTCATAAAACTGCAGTCAAGATGAAGGTGGCCCTGGGGGAAGACGTCAAGAGAGTCCTTTAGCCTCCTCCTGGCTCTTGGGATAGAAGCACAAATGGAATCATTGGGGTTCTCACTTTGTCTATTCCAGTTCACTGCATTTGGAAACAAGTCATCATGATAGGAAACTAGAGAACTGATGTGACCAAATCCTCAGCTAAACGGATTGTGGAGCTTCTGAAGAAAAAACACAGTATCAGCAATGCTGGTTGAAAATGCCAAGATTGGGATCTTGGTCATTTCCGATTCTATCCATGGGATATGCAACAATCAGCAATCAATGTTGCTATCACTGCTTTCACCAATACTTCCTTTTCAGTCTTTGCTCATCTGGAGTTGCTGAGTTTACTAAGACATGTGCATTATATTGCTTTGATTGCTCTATCAAATAAATGTTGTGACTGGTCTTATCTGCCTATCTTCATCAGATTACTATTTCTAAACATGGATTTGAATCACATTTTTTACCTAAAAAAAGCTAGAGACTCTAATTTGTATTAAAATGCAAAATTCCTGGGGTGCCTGGGTGGTTCAGTGTGTGAAAGCCTCTGCCTTCGGCTCAGGTCATGATCTCAGGGTCCTGGGATGGAGCCCCACATCGGGCTCCCTGCTCGGCGGGGAGCCTGCTTCCTCCTCTCTCTCTGCCTGCCTCTCTGCCTACTTGTGATCTCTGTCTGTCAAATAAATAAATAAAATCTTTTAAAAAAAATAAAAATAAAATGCAAAATTCCATATTTCTGCCCCTATTTTACCTGAGGATTCTGAAACTCTACACATCCTCTGATGTTGGCTAAAAAAAAATAATAATGAAAGGAGCAATATTCTTTGTAAGTTGCAAATTGAGAACTAAAGCTCAGAGGTCACTGAGCACTGATTTCTAGAATCAGACACCAGACTACTACTGTTGCTTTTTTTTTTTCCTTACTAGAATGCTGACTTATTATAAAAAGATATAACTCAGGAACAGCCAGATGGAAGAGGTGCGAGGCCCGGGTACGGAGGGGCTCAGAGCTTGCACTCCCTCTGTGGTACTTGCATGTGTTCATCAACCCAGAAACTCTATTCTTGCTTTTAAAAAGTCAATTTTATTTTCCTGAATTATGCAGGAATAATAGGGTAAAAGCAGTACTTTGTTGTTTTGTTTGCTAGTTTGTTTTAACAAGCTCTCATTTTATTTAATTTGTCATTATCCACCTGAGGTGGAATAAAGGCAGATATTTTTCATGGTACCGTAGACTAAATTACAAATGAATGGGAACATTAGCAAATGAGAACATTGCAGTTATTTCATTATAATGAGATTCAATTTCCCTCTCCAAATGTTTGTTTTATAGTCCAACTCTCCAGGAAAAGGGCACAGAGGCCACTGGGTAAATTCAGAGGCCCAAACTTACCCATCATATCGGCAAAGATGAAAATACAATCACTTCAGACCAAAAATGAAGTAAAAATGAAATGGAAGATATAGTTCTTAGCAGGTTCTCTTGAAAAATTACTATATTCAAATGCATCCAAATTTAGGTGTTAGAGTTCAAAAACGGTGAAAGGTCAGATTTTTCCCTGCTTGCAAGGCAGCAGCTTAGCAAGCCAGTTTCATAGATGCTGGCAGAAGCTATGAGACGCCTGGATCAGAGACAAGGGACTTTATAACTCATAGCACCACAAGCAACATGAGCTTTCTGTCTTTGTCAGTGCTCGTCTTTCTCCCACCCACACATTGTGTGGAAGCAATACAGGACCGTTGAGATGGGTGCTGCACGTGTCGTGGCTTTGCATTACAGCTAAGGAACCCCAAATCTTTTATTATCATACTGGCAAGTAAGCACATCTGCTCTCTGCTCTAGAGAAAACTATTATTCCCATCTTCGAAGGCTGTTTTGTATACAAACATCCTTGAAAAGAAAATCCAATCCAAAAGCCTACCAGTGCCTCTGCTAACAAGACATGCAGAGAGATCCATGAGAATGGTTCCCCCACATGAAGGTTATTATGAAGCACTCCATCAGAGTCTGTTCTAGTTCACATATTAATGGATGATGGCATGTATTTGTTTGTTCCCTAGTAATCCATCTCTTCCTTATTAGACTATAACTCCTACTGGGAAGAGATGGTCTGGTTTGTCCTCATAGCTCCATGGCATAGCCCAGAGCCCTTCACCTCATAAGTGCCTGATGAATGAGTAATAAATAAGCAAATGATTGGGATCACACAGCAAAATTTACTTTATGATGTACCTAAAGATGTAATAGATGTCACATTTGGGAGAAATTGATTTTAATTTTCATTCCTTATTATATTCAGGGATAAACTTATCCTTAATATATATGGGTACCCATGTATACCAAAGCCTCTAGACAAAAGTTTTCATTAAATTTTTCTTTAAAGCTATTTTATGAGTATGCCTTAGAATAGGGAGCTTTTCCCAGGCAAAATGATTAATTAGTGTGCTGTGAACGTGGCTAAAACAGTTCTTTGACCTAGGTCTCATCTCAATATTTATGGAATCCTCTTAATGGCAGGCAGTTAAATTGAATAAGTCTTATATGGTTTTGTGTAGCCCCTGAAAGTGATTACTAAGGAATACTGAATTAACCACTAGGAGAGGAAGTCGGAGCATTTTAACATCTAGTCCTCCAATTTTGACCCTCGCTTCCCAATACAGTGCTGTTCTGTTAGATTTATTTTGTTTCCATTCTTGTGGGTCATCTTTAGGATATATGGGTGCTGTTCATCATATATATAAAATAACAGAAATAGTGATATAGGAGGTCTTAAAATAGTCTTCAAGTTTTAGGGCAACTAGTGAAGTGATGGTGGAGCTTAGAGGCAGGATCTCAGAGTAGCTGCAGGTCCCTGGCGCGCGGAGCAGGCAGGTTGGGTGCAAACCTAGGACAAGAGTAAAGAGGACACCCACCTGGACCCCCATGGCTATGTTTGTAAGTCATTTAATGGACTGATAAGACACAGTAACATTCATCCTGGAGCTGGCAAAAATCAAGCTGGTGAGAGGCAGAAAATCATCTGAAAATACCACCCTGACTAAGAGTAGATCTGTGGTCAGGGTCCAGCACCTCTGTTTTCCTAGGTAAGTTTGGGTTAGTTAAATAATCTGTAAAAATGTTTATAATAATCCCCATTTCACAGGGCTGCTTTAGGTATTAAGTGAACTAATACATGTGAAAAGCCTTCATATGCCATGATATGAATGGTGGTTATTATCATTGCTATAAAGACATGCAATAAAGGCAATTTGGTTGAAGCAGTACCTTTATAGAGGGTATCCCGCTCCAGGCCTTTACTGAAAAATAAAGCAGACAACAGATTTTGGTAAAAATGATAAAAGGACTACCAAATTAAAAAGTGAGGACCAACCAGATATTCCTCTGCAAACATTGTAATAGCCACAAAATGTGTGAGGCCTAACTGTAATGTTTGAGCTATGTGTTTTTTCAGATTGTGAAGCAGATAAGTGTCTAGAACTGCAGTGGGATTAACTTTTTTTTTTCATTAATTTTTGAGCAAGTCTGTACTCCTGAAAGCCTGCCATCCTATATTAATGCACCAGCTTAAAGCACAAGACTTCTCAAAGATGACTTATCTCTCTTATGACTTTCTTACTCTTTTAGCCTTTCTCACCCCTGCTGAAACCTTGGGAACACAGAAATGTGAGAGCATAAGAAAATAGCTTAAGTCCTTGGGTATAATTATAACTCTAAATATAAATAGCATTTTTTCCACTAATACAAGAAGAAAAACTTTATGGAGATACTAAGTGATTATCACCTTTTAAATAGCTTTTCTTAATGTGTGAAATAAACAGGGTATAGTGGGTTGGAAAATAATTCTTTAGCTCATCTAAAAATTCTGCACATTTTGTTATTTCTCCAATGATATAAATTACTCTTGGGTGCTTAGCAAAGTGTCTAGCTCATAGTGTGTAATTAATAATTGTTGAATGGAGGGAAGAAAGAAAGAAAGGAAAAGGGGGAGGGAGTGAGGGAGAAAAGAAGGAAGGAAAAAATAAAGATAAAAGAAGGAGAGAGAGAGAGGAAAGGAATAAGAAAAGAAGGAAGAATGGAAAAATTTAGGAGAAAAAGGAGGAAAGAAAGAAGGAAGGAAAGAAAGAAAGAAGGGAGGGAGAGAGGGAGGGAGGGAGGAAGGAAGGAAGGAAGGGAGGGAGGGAGAGAGAAAAAGGAGGGAGGAAGAAGGAAGAAGAAAGGAAAGAAGCAGAAAGGAGGGAGAGAAGGAGGACAAAAAATTCATATCACATAGAATGTTAAAGAAATGCAAACTTAAGTTACTGATCAAGAAAGTTTGAAGTTAGGTATAAAATGAGCTGGTACAACATAACTTCTCTCATTGTTGTCAACATCTAACATCTGCCAGAATCAAAGTGGGGCATTCAACCATGGTCTCTTTGAGTCAGTCATTTTGATAGCCCTTGATCCATGAATGCAATGAACATTTCTTACACCTATCCCAACCCTGAATCTCAACCAGTTCCTTTCTCCCACTCTACCCTTCGCTTTCTCCTTGCCCTACCTCTCACTCCATAGTGGGTCTCACCCAATGCCTGAGCCTTACTCCATTCTGAAGCCTCACCTTGTCTCTGAGCCTGAGGGAACTGTTGTGTGAGAAGACCAGTTGGGGTGAGAATGTCAATTGACCCCATTGCTTAGTAATTTTCAAATTTAAATGTTAAAGAGAATCTTTAAAAAAAAAAAAAAAACTATATTAAACTGACCTGACATCAAATGTTTCCCTTTCAAAAGGCAGTATTAAATGAGCTACATCCAGTTGTCTTATACTACTGTTGAGGGGCTCTTGTTTTCTACTGGGGTCATGTTTTCACCACCAATGACTGTCCAACACAGACAACTAATTCAATCTTGCCTCATTGTTTGGGAGAGACCTTGACAATTTCTACTTAACTTCTTCTTGATCCATAATACTAGACTGGTGCCAACTTAATCAGGTCTTTGGCTCACAGAACGTATCATTTCCCTTAGTTGACCAAAGCAAATGAGGACTGATTGTTTCTTCTTTTCTTTTTTCTTTATTGTGGAGTGAAGAATGCACTATTCCCTCTTAGAGACTTTAACTCCACACAAATACAACTTCATCTGAAGTCTTGAAGCATTTACCAAAACAGATCTGCTAAGATACCTAATTGATGAGTTACAGACTATTCCCCATGCTTACATCCCTTACCCGTCTCTCCTCTAGGCCTCATTTGTCAGCTGTGTAATTACATCCTTTGATGGTCTTCCACAATCTCCAGATTCCCTCATCTTTCTTTTACCACTCAATGTGGCACCATCAGGCCTTAGTTAATCTCCTTTAATGCATATTGACATGCCCTTCCGTCAGCCTTCCAGGTTCTTGAGTCTCCTCTTTAGCCTTATTCCTGGACCAAAGAACATAAGTGCAGCACGGCTGGTTACCTCCTTTCTACCTACTGTGGCCTCCTGATCTCTGAATTCTCATTTCTCTTAAATCTTTCTGATGTTTTCCTGGGCTTTTCAATAGCTAGTCAATGTCTCTTCTTCCTTTGGTTTATTCCTCCTTTTCCCTTCCATTGAGGCTTTCATTTACTTGGCAAAGTGTATCGATTGCCTATCACATAGAATCTTGCCTACAAAACTTCCACACCAAGTATAACAACAACAAATTCCTATGCGTCATTCATATCTAAATTTGCCATTTCGTTTTTCTTTTTGTTTATTTGCTTTTTTTTTTCCCCCAAAAATAAGCCCAGACCATTAAACAAATGAAACTCCAACAAGTAGGTCTTCTCCCACAGCAAAACAAGCACCAAAACAGCAACAAAGCAAAAACAAACAAACAAACTGTACGGTGACTCAAAACTAATTCTGCCAGTGGGATAGACTAGAGGGTAAAATCATGATGAAAATGCTGTGGGATGGGAAGGGGCTAGAGCAGAAGAAGGTTGGGGTCCTGATCATTCAAGTGGGGTCTCTGTGTCCTGCACACTCTGCTGTCAGGTGGGAGGAGGGAGGCAGTTCTTGCCTCCTGTTGTGTGTGTTGGTTTTGCAGGGGTGGGAGGTCACTCTCCATGTCCCAGTGCCAGGCAGAGCCAGCTCACCCTAATGGATAGTGAAGAAGACTGGTTTGGCTGGGAGGAGGTGAGGATCGATTTCAAATGAGGTGACCTCTATCCCTCTCACCTCCCAGGACTAAAAGGAAGGGTACTAGAGAAGCTCTGGGAGCTTGAGGGGAATGAATAAAGGCACAGAAACATGGAAGGGTTGGGGTGGGGAACTTGCATGGGTTGATCAGTGTTAACCTTGTTATTCCTTGATATACATACATTTTATGGATTTATGGTCAGTTACAGGAAGAAAATCCTAGCCACAGATACTCCAATTTACTGGAACGTAACTGTTGGTGTAACAAATATATCACAAATATGTGAAATTAACACTGCAAATGCAGTTACTTGCTAAAAGAATGAAGACTGTTTGGTGTAGCAGAGGAGGAAAAGTCAGCTTGAAAAGACTAGCCCGATGCCACACATTCTTCCAGAGCTATCTTTACTCCACAGTGGAATATAACCCTGAGCCAGCTTTAAAGGTCAAAACAATTAAAACTATAATCGACATCATACCTTCATTTCACTATAAATTCCCTAAATCTGTGACTGCCAGATTGCTTTTCGAATTCTAGTCATCCAGGTCCTCTGAATGCAGTGGAGGACAATTTTTAATAAAAGGTTTAAGAAAAAAGGAAGGAAGGAAAACAATCAGAACATGAGAAAAAGAATTATGGAAATGTGGTCATAAGGTTTATGCAGAAAGAACTTTATTTTGGATTGTGCTATGATGACTTGTGTGATAAATTCAGTTTATGATGATCTCCATTTAGGAGATTTTCATTCTCTCTTGAAGAGTATTCAGCAGCTAAACTAATTGCTTTTACAGTTCAAGAAGAGGAATGTTGAAGTCGGAGCTCCCCCTCAAATAACTCCGAAATTCAAAAAAAAAAGGAAGGCATAAAAAATAAAAACCCACTTCACCAAAAGGACAATTTGGGGTGTATAAAGGAACAGTTTGTACTTCTGCTGAGTTCAGAAAAGATTCATTTAGAGGGCGGCTATGAAACGGAGTAGCGAACCAGCGACTTAGTTAAATTGCTGGATGGAGGGCCCGCCCGGTCTCCCCGCAGCCTTTGCTCTCCGCGTCCCTCACCTGCAGCGCCGCGGCAGCCCGCCGAGCGCGTGCGGCGGGGCGACACTGCCATCTACAGGAACTGCCCGACCCGCGCGCGACACCCCGATCAGGCTGCACCGCCTGCGAGTCTCCATTCCCGCGCCTCCTCACCAGCACACCCTACTTCATTTTTCATAAAGAGTAGTCACTCTGACTGTGAAAAGCCCAGCCTGTTGTTTAATTAACATCCAACAATAAACAGACTAAATAACCTTAAGGGCTACATTTCCTTGTAGAGAAAGCGGTTTTGAAACCTAGGAGAGTTCCTTTTTTTAAAAAAATGAAAAAGGAATCAGGAATGTGTTTACTGTATTGTTCTTTTTTTTTTTTTTCCAGGGTACAATCTTACAAGCAACAAGCACTTAGCAGGAACAGAACATTCTCTTTGACCTTCATTTCTCAGATATTCCTCAGACTGAGTTCATTTTCTTCCAAGAACCTATAGAGTCATGTGCTTAGGACTCCCTTTGCGGGTGGGGGAAAAACACACACACACACACACACACACACACACACACACACACACACACACAC